>NC_135962.1:26121810-26189310 GCF_053455715.1 Rhinoraja longicauda | reverse complement strand
TGTATTTTGATTGTTCTTGAAATCAATTCTGTTTTCCTGTTAATTTGTTGCATGGTTCCTTTTATTCCAGGCATCTATTTGATGGCTTTGCTTCTACCAATTCTGATATCTTTCCTTTTGGATGAAAATGCTCTAACATCGGCACCAAATCCGGTTAAGAGTTTACATGAGTTTGGCCTACAGAACCTGATGCGAATAGGTCCACAGTATCCAACCATTTTTCAAAAGTTGATGGGTACGTCACCAGCTATGAAAGCTCGGCTTGAAGGAGCCGTTAAAGGCAACCAAGAGAGTTTCAAAGCAAAGAAAATGGCTGGACAGTCAAAATGTTCTGGAAAAAATTCTCCAAGTATTCAACTCAAGACTGATTTTTCTAATTTCCAAGAGCTGTGAAATAGTTTGACAACTACTCATGTCGATAGGTTTACCAAATTGGAGCAAGTGAAGGGAATTTATTGAGTTAAAAGTTGAAGAAATGTAATGTTATAATTGAAGGATTTGTTCCATGTTTAGGGTAGTGTAGACTAGCAGCTTGTGTATGGTTAACATTTTAAAACCTGATGAACATCCCATTTTTAGAAATTAGCTTTTTGTTTAGAACGCATCCATGCATTTCTAACGTTTCTTTTACTGTTATTTTAATTCTGATTCACCCAAGTGAAGTCTTAAAACACTTGTGTACACAATTATGGAAATTAAATAAGAATTGGTATAGTCTATTAACTAAGATCTGGTAACCATCCTGAGTTAAATATATCCAGAGATGTGATGTTAAAGGGAATTTTATGCAAGTATCTTTGTCGTTAAAAGGCTGCTCTTCTTTGACCTGAAATTTACAGGATTCCTGATATAGGCACTGTTATTTGTGTGATTCAAAACATGCAAATTTATAACCAGCTAACTTATATGAACTATAAATGCACTACAAGGGTATTATTTTAAATAAACAAGATTGTCACATTGCTCGGCGCTTTCTTTAAAAAGAATATCAATTATATTTTTAAAAAGTGAGCTGTAATAAATCTCTAACCACAAGTTGTTTTCTATGTGTGATTGTTAATGCCGCTCAATTTTGTTTGCCAGTGATAATAATATTGCACTGTAAAGTGTACAGTATTTCTAATGTCACAATCTTTTTACTGATGAATTAATTTCACAAGCTATTCTTACAGAAAACCAAACTGCAATTTACTAGCTAACATTTTTTGCTTTGGCTTAACTGAAGCTGTGAAGTACTGTATTAATAGATGACTTGCAAGTTATGTATATAACACATGTAAATGATATAGAATAACTACATAACTACATATGCATTATTACCACTTTTGTATTTTTAAATAAAGCTAATTTCTTCACTTGGTCTATTATTGCTCACAATGTTTCCCTCCCACCTTGTCTTTTTTCCCTGAGTCTACATTCCTAAATGAAAATGGGCAATGACTTTGGTGTCTGCTTTTTCTATCCTCCAGCAGCTTTATTTTGTATTTGCATCCTCTTGCTGAAGACGCCAACATTTAATATACAATTCCACAGGCATTGCTGGCCATTCTTTCTGTGTGAAGCTAAATTTTGGCAGACAGTTTCTTCACAGGATCCTCAGAAGTGAGTGTAACACTCGTACCGGGTGTTTTAATTAAATTACAGCAGGGTGTTACCGGGTAGTAATTAAACATCAGAGTCATCATGAGTATTTATTCTCTTTCCAGTCCAGAAAAAACATACCAATTTTCTAGCCAATGTTGTTCCAAGTCTGTCAGCAAATAGTACAGACTAGAGCTCAAGTCTAGGACTCGTCCCCCACAATGTTACTTTACTTCTTTAGTCAAAGGGTAGTGAATCTGGAATTCATTGCCACAGACGGCTATGGAGGCCAAGTCAATGGATATTTTAAAGTTGGTGATTGACAGATTCTTGGTTAGGGGTTATGAGGGAAAAAGTAGTAGAATGGGGTTGAGAGAGAAAGATAGTTCAGTGATGATTGAATGCTTGAGTAGACTTGATGGGCCGAATGGCCTAATTCTGCTCCTAGAACTGATGACTTTCGTGATAATCCACTTCGCAATCTGTATGTAGCACTTTGGAACTTGTTGCAGAGTGACATGAAACTTTGTTTTTGTTTCCTGTCCTTATAGGCAGTATCCCTTTGCCTGTTAAACTCTTCCTTGTCCAATGTACAAATTAGAAGACATTTTTTTTGTTGCTGGTAGACTTCCCAATATTTGCAACATTTTCTTGCGTCCTGTGGAAAGGCCCTGTTAGAACATATTGAGTTTAAGCACGATGCCCGAATGAGGTTTGAATGTAAAAGTGAGGTAGTGCTTTACATTGTTTTAAATGGAAGACTAGAACAAGTAAGATTTGAAGTAATCACAGAATTTTAATTGACATGTGACATGAAGGTCCAACTGGGCATCAATTTATTTATGGTTTTGGAAACTTGTGTAGATTTTTTTTTTTTTAATTTAAAAATATGCTTAACAATTGTAATTAACTCATGCCAAAAATTGGTGAGATTAAATGTGTGGAAAGAAACTGCAGATGCTGGTTTATACTGAAGATAGACACAAAGTGCCATTATGGGCTCCACCTTTCCTTGGTAATCTGTTGCCAGCCCTGCTTTGTTCTGGCCTTTTCTTACCTCCAGTCCCCTCCCTTCTATTTTCAGACTGAAGAAGGGTGCTGACCCGAAACGTCACCCATCCTTTTTCCTCAGAGATGCTGCCCTCCAGCACATTGTGTCGATCTTTGTTGAGATTAATCTTTTCAAAGATATGCAATACAATACAATATATCTTTATTGTCATTGTACAGGGATACAACGAGATTGGGAATGCGCCTCCCATACGATGCAATAAATCAATTAGCTAATCAGTATTAATTTAAACAACCCAATGAAACAAATTAGAACAGTTTTAAAACAGAATAAAGTGCAAGTAGATCTGTGCCGGATCACTGTGCGATGTAACCATCTGGCTCAGCAGGCCCGGTTCATGGCAGCTATGGCCCTGGGGATGAAGCTGTTCCTGAGTCTGAAGGTGCGGGCATAGAAGGCCTTGTATCGTCTGCCCGAGGGTAGAAGTTCGAACAGACTGTTGCAGGGGTGTGAAGAGTCTTTGTGGATGCTGGTGGCTTTTCTAAGGCATCGTGTGTTGTAGATGCCCTCCAAGGCTGGTAGCTGTGTTCCGATAGTCTTCTGAGCTCTATGGACTACCCGCTGAAGAGCTTTCCTCTCTGCCTCCGTGCAGCTGAGATACCACACAGGGATGCCATGTGTTAGGATGCTCTCTATGGTGCAGCGGTAGAAGGTCGTCAGCAGCTGTTGGGGTAGACCAGACTTTTTCAGTGTTCTTAGGTAGAACAGTCGTTGCTGCGCCTTCTTGACCAGCGCAGCAGTGTTAGTGGACCATGTTAGGTCCTCCGAAATGTGAGTGCCTAGAAACTTGAAGCTGGACACTCTCTCCACACTGACCCCATTGATAAGGATCGGTTTCCCAGTTGTGTGACCTACGGAAGTTGATGATCAGCTCCTTGGAGGTGTTTAGGGACAGGTTGTTATCAGAGCACCAGTCCGCCAGGTTATGCACCTCCGCTCTGTAGTTTGTTTCATCAGCCCGATCACCGTTGTGTCGTCTGCAAACTTGACAATGGTGTTGGTGTCGAATGCAGGAACACAGTCATGTGTGAATAGGGAGTAGAGCATGGGGCTCAGAATACAGCCCTGTGGTGTGCCGGTACTCAGGGTGATAGTGGAGGACAGGTGCGGGCCCATTCTCACTGCCTGTGGTCGCTCCAGCAGGAAGTCCAGGATCCAGTCGCATAACGACGAGCTGAGGTCTAGCTGTTGGAGTTTGGTGATGAGCTAGGTGGGGATGACCGTGTTGAAGGCAGAGCTATAGTCAATGAATAGCATCCTCACATACGTGCCCTGTCTCTCCAGGTGAGTCTGGACAGTGTGAAGTGGCAGAGAGATGGCGGCCTCTGTGGATCTGTTTGCCCTGTATGCAAATTGATGTGGGCCAGATAGGCTGCATCCCAGAGTGCTTAAGGAAGTAGCCTCAGAAATAGTGGATGCATTAGTGATAATTTTTCAAAACTCTTTAGATTCTGGAGTAGTTCCTGAGGACTAGAGGGTAGCTAATGTAACCCCACTTTTTAAAAAGGGAGGGAGAGAGAAAACGGGGAATTATAGACCAGTTAGCCTAACATCGGTAGTGGGGAAAATGCTAGAGTCAGTTATTAAAGATGTGATAGCATCACATTTGGAAAGTGGTGAAATCATCGGACAAAGTCAGTATGGATTTACCAAAGGCAAATCATGTCTGACGAATCTTATAGAATTTTTCGAGGATGTAACTAGTAGAGTGGATAAGGGAGAACCATTCGATGTGTTATATCTGGACTTTCAGAAGGCTTTCGACAAGGTCCCACATAGGAGATTGGTGTACAAACTTAAAGCACACGGTATTGAGGGTTCAGTGTTGAGGTGGATAGAAAATTGGTTGGCGGACAGGAAGCAAAGAGTAGGAATAAACGGGTCCTTTTCGGAATGGCAGGCAGTGACTAGTGGGGTACCGCAAGGCTCAGTGCTGGGACCCCAGTTATTTACAGTGTATATTAATGATTTGGACGAGGGAATTGAATGCAACATCTCTAAGTTTGCGGATGACACGAAGCTGGGTGGCAGTGTTAGCTGCGAGGAGGATGCTAGGAGGCTGCAGAGTGACTTGGATAGATTAGGCGAGTGGGCAAATGCATGGCAGATGCAATATAACGTGGATAAATGTGAGGTTATCCACTTTGGCGGCAAGAACAGGAAAGCAGAGTATTACCTGAATGGTGACCGATTGGGAGAAGGGGAGATGCAACGTGACCTGGGTGTCATGGTGCACCAGTCATTGAAAGCAAGCATGCAGGTGCAGCAGGCAGTGAAGAAAGCGAATGGTATGTTGGCATTCATAGCAAGAGGATTTGAGTTTAGGAGCAGGGAGGTTCTGCTGCAGTTGTACAGGGCCTTGATGAGACCGCACCTGGAGTATTGTGTGCAGTTTTGGTCTCCTAACCTGAGGAAAGACGTTCTTGCCTTAGAGGGAGTACAGAGAAGGTTCACCAGATTGATCCCTGGGATGGCGGGACTTTCATATGAGGAAAGACTGGATAGACTGGGCTTGTACTCGCTGGAATTTAGAAGACTGGGGGGATCTTATAGAAACATATAAAATTCTTAAGGGGTTGGAGAGGCTAGATGCGGGAAGATTGTTCCCGATGTTGGGGGAGTCCAGAACCAGGGGTCACAGCTTAAGGATAAGGTGGAAGTCTTTTAGGACCGAGATGAGAAAACATTTCTTCACACAGAGAGTGGTGAGTCTGGAATTCTCTGCCACAGAAGGTAGTTGAGGCCAGTTCATTGGCTATATTTAAGAGGGAGTTAGATGTGGCCCTTGTGGCTAAAGGGATCAGGGGGTATGGAGAGAAGGCAGGTACAGGTTACTGAGCTGGATGATCAGCCATGATCATATTGAATGGCGGTGCAGGCTCGAAGGGCCGAATGGCCTACTCCTGCACCTATTTTCTATGTTTCTATGTCCAGTGAGGCAGGGATGCTGGATTTGATGTGTGAGAGGAGCAGCCTTTCAAAGCACTTCATGACTATCGGCGTTAGGGCAACCGGACGGTAGTCGTTCAGGTTGGTGATCTTTGCTTCTTTGCACCGGCGCTATGGTAGCCGACTTCAGGCACTTGGGGACCGTAGCCAGAGGTGCATTGATCAATAATTGATGACTATTTTGTACTTAAGTTTTTTCTGTGTTTTCATGTCACTAGAGGCAGTATTTTATGTGCTAATTAATTTTGCACCTGAAATGTTTGCCTTTAGAATAGTTGATTTTTAGCTATTGTGCATTTAGTTCTTATCTCGTATTCCTTGTGAGCAGTTTTACTTTTGTTTTATCAGGCTATCCAGTATTGAAGGGTATAATGAATTTGATTATCCTTCTATTTACATTTTGCTGACTACTCCTGTGACTTAAATTACAATATGTAGAACTATTTATAATACTCAAATAGGTCACTGTAGCAATTCGATTTATTCACAAAATGCTGGAGTAACTCAGCAGGTCAGGCAGCATCTCGGGAGAGAAGGAATGGGTGACGTTTTGGGTCAGGGGGGCGGGACAAAGGAAGGATATAGGTGGAGACAGGAAGATAGAGGGAGATCTGGGAAGGAGGGGGGAAAGGGAGGGACAGATGAGCTATCTGAAGTTGGAGAAGTCGACGTTCATACCACCGGGCTGCAAACTGCCCAGGCGAAATATGAGGTGCTGCTCCTCCAACTTCCGGTGGACCTCACTATGGCACTGGAGGAGGCCCATGACAGAAAGGTCAGACTGGGAATGGGAGGGGGAGTTAAAGTGCTCGGCCACCGGGAGATCAGTTTTGTTAATGCGGACCGAGCGCAGGTGTTCAGCGAAGCGATCGCCGAGCCTGCGCTTGGTTTCGCCGATATAAATAAGTTGACACCTAGAGCAGCGGATGCAATAGATGAGGTTGGAGGAGGTGCAGGTGAACCTTTGTCTCACCTGGAAAGACTGTTTGGGTCCTTGGATGGAGTTGAGGGGGGAGGTAAAGGGACAGGTGTTGCATCTCCTGCGGTTGCAGGGGAAAGTGCCCGGGGTTGGGGTGGTTTGTGTAGGAAGGGACGAGTGGACCAGGGAGTTACGGAGGGAACGGTCTCTGCGGAACGCAGAGAGGGGAGGGGATGGGAAGATATGGCCAGTGGTGGGGTCCCGTTGTAGGTGACGGAAATGTTGGTGGATGATATGTTGGATCCGCTGGCTGGTGGGGTGGAAGGTGAGAACGAGGGGGATTCTGTCCTTGTTGCGAGTGGGGGGAGGGGGAGCAAGAGCGGAGCTGCGGGATGTAGAAGAGACCCTAGAGAGAGCCTCATCTATAATGGAGGAGGGGAAGCCCTGTTTTCGGAAGAACGAGGACATCTCGGAAGCCCTAGTGTGAAACACCTCATCCCGGGCACAGATGCGGCGTAGACGGAGGAATTGGGAGTAGGGGATAGACTTTTTGCAGGGGACCGGGTGGGAAGAAGTGTAGTCCAGATAGCTGTGCGAGTCGGTGGGTTTGTAGTAAATGTCCGTCACTAGTCTGTCTCCTGTGATGGAGATGGTGAGGTCCAGAAACGGGAGGGAGATGTCAGAGAAAGTCCAGGTATATTTAAGGGCAGGATGGAAATTGGAGGTGAAGTGTATGAAGTCAGTGAGTTCTGCATGGGTGCAAGAGGTAGCACCAATGCAGTCGTCGATGTTGCGGAGGTAGAGTTCGGGGATGGGGCCAGTGTACGTCTGGAACAGGGATTGTTCGACGTACCCGACAAAGAGGCAGGCATAGCTAGGGCCCAAGCGAGTGCCCATAGCTACGCCTCTGGTTTGGAGGAAGTGGGAGGAGTCAAAGGAAAAGGAGTCAAAGGAGTCACTGTAGCAACCTATCATGTTTAAATGTGTAGGAAGGAACTGCAGACATGAGAAGCTAGTGCGACTTGGGTGGGGTGGGTGGGTGGGGGGGTGGAATAGAGAGAGAGAGAGAGAGAGAGAGAGGGAATGCCAGGGTCACCCCATCAGCCATCACATAAAGAGAGTTCCCGTAATCCTTACCTTTCACCCCATCAGTCGTCGCATATAACACAATAGACAATTGGTGCAGGAGTAGGCCATTCGGCCCTTCAAGCCAGCACCGCCATTCAGTGTGATCATGGCTGATCATTCACAATCAATACCCCGTTCCTGCCCTCTCCCCATACCCCCTGACTCCGCTATCATCAAGAGCTCTATCTAACTCTCTCTTGAAAGCATCCAGAGAATCAGCCTCCACTGACTTCTGAGGCAGAGAATTCCACAGATTTACAACTCTGAGTGAAAAAGCTTTTCCTCATCTCCGTTCTAAATGGCCTACTCCTTATTCTTAAACTGTGGCCCCTGGTTCTGGACTCCCCCAACATCAGGAACATGTTTCCAGCCTCTAGCGTGTCCAATCCCTTAATAATCTTATATGTTTCAATAAGATCCCCCCTCATCCTTCTAAATTCCAGTGTATACAAGCCCAGTCGCTCCAGTCTTTCAACATACGAAGTCCTGCCATTCCGGGAATTAAACTAGTGAACCTACGCTGCACTCCCTCAATAGCAAGAATGTCCTTCCTCAAATTTGGAGACCAAAACTGCACACAGTACTCCAGGTGTGGTCTCACTCGTGCCCTGTATAACTGCAGAAGGACCTCTGCTCCTATACTCAACTCTTGTCATGAAGGCCAACATGCCATTAGCTTTCTTCACTGCCTGCTGTACCTGCATACTTACTTTCAGTGACTGATGAGCAAGGCAACCCAGATCTCTTTGTACTTCCCCTTTTCCTAACTTGACACCATTCTGATAATAATCTGCCTTCCTGTTCTTTCCACCAAAGTGGATAACCTCACATTTATCCCCATTAAACTGCATCTGCCATGCATCTGCCCATTCACACAACCTGTCCAAGTCACCCTGCATTCTCATAGCATCCTCCTCACAGTTCACCCCCAGCTTTGTGTCATCTTTCCTCCGCAATCCTCATAATCCTCCACAATTTTTGCCACCTCCAACGGGATCCCAACACCAGTCACATCTTCACATTTCCACCCCTTTCTGCAACTCCCTGGTTAACATCCCTTCCCAGCCAAACCACCCCCTCCCCAGGTACCTTCCCCAGCAAACGCAGGAGATGCAACACTTGCCCCTATACCTCCTCCCTCGACTCTCCAAGGACCCCAACAGTCCTTTCAGGTTAGGCAGAGGTTCATTTGGACCTTCTCCAACCTTATCTACTGTATCCGTTGTTCAAATTGTGGACTCTTATACATTGGCGAGACCAAATGTTGACTGGGCGATAGTTTCGCTGAACACCTTCGCTCCTGAACCTATCTGATCTCCCGGTTACTGAACACTTTAATTCTCCTTCCCATTCCCACACAGACCTTTCTGTCCTTGGTCTCCTCCATTGGCAGAGTGAGGCTAAACACAAATTGGAGGAACAGCATCTCATATTTCGCTTATACAGCTTACAGCCCAGTGGATTGAATATTGATTTCTCTAACATCAAGTAACATCAAGTAACCTCTATCACTCCCCCACTCAAGACGCACTAGCTTCTCATTTTCACTCAACAAACAGCTAACAATGGCCTGTTTCCTTTATCATCGTTACTTTTTTGCATATCTTTCATTCATTATTTTTTATCTCTACATCATCGTCTATGTCTCTCGTTTCCCTTATCCCTAACCAGTTTGAAGAAGGGTCTCGACCCGAAACGTCACCTATTCCTTCTCTCCAGAGATGCTGCCTGTTCTGTTGAGTTACTCCAGCTTTTTTTGTCTATCATATTTAAATAATATCTTTGGTACATAAGAAAGGAAGAATGCACTTAATTACGGTGAAATAAGTTAGAAGGTTTTGAAACTGAAAAAGTATGTGGGGGAAATTGAGGTCGGGCAAAAATAAGGGGCAGAATTTTCAGAGGTATTTTTCTCAACATATTAAAGAAGATATTCGGGGATGACTTCATAAAGAAGTATGAACATAGATTGAAATCAATATGTCCCTGAGGGTGACAATATCATTTATTAAAATAAATTAAGAGATCTCTTAGCTCGACTAGGTTTGAACCAATATCTACAAATAGGGGTAACAATTAGTTTATTAGATTAAATACCACAGAGTAGAAAGTCAGGAAATGGTTCATTTGGCTTTTGCAGGAGATTTTTTTCTGAAACAGCTTTAGCACCATCGGCATTCGATAATTGGTAAGAAGGTAAGCATGAAACCAAATGGTTTATTGGGATAATTGTCCAATCTTGTGTTTTCTCCCATTTTCCTTTTTGTTTTGTTTGGGGCATTTGAAATTATTAGGATAATTCCACAAATGATAGACCGCCTCCAGTAATAGATAGAGCTTTTGTTCATGAGGATCAGCGAGTAAATGAAAATCATGAGATGGCAGATACTGAAAATCAGAATAAAAGTAGAAAGTGCTGGAAAAACTGTGGGTAAGGAAGCATCGGTAGAAATAGAAAAATAATTGACATGTCAGGTTGAAGACCCTTTGGTTGTATACATTGCCAACACTTTATGTTTTTATTTCAACGAGTCATTTCGTGTTAAGCTTTTCCTTTTTCTAAAGATCAAAATTCATCCACACAATGATTCTTCCGAACTTATTTTCAATCCTCCCTACAGCCTTTCCTTTCCCAAAACCAGTGATTCCAGCGAGGGTATATTGTCCAGAAAGCTAATATATTGATTCTCAGCCTAAATTATTTTCTTTCTGGAGATTCGAAGCAGTAACCATTGACTATCTATTTCAGGGAGAATGGTGTTGCAGCAAAGCACATAAACTTCTTGTTCCAATAGTTCCAGGCAAATCCTATTCCTGTTTTCTTGTGTTGGAAGAAGGGTCTCGAACCGAAACGTCATCCATTCCTTTTCTCCAGAGATGCAGCCTGACCCGCTGAGTTACTCCAGCACTTTGTGTCTATTTGTTATTTTCTTGTGTTCTTCAAAAGGTTTATTGGACACTGGAATAATGCCGAGTCCATTTGTTTTGGATTTTTACTGTTGCTGATGATTCTGTAAACCCACAGTTTAGTTTTTATACATAATTAATCAGAATTGTGTTCAAGGACTGGCATGAAGAAATGTAATAAAAATGAACTGCAGACGATGTTGCCTGACCAGCTGAGATACTCCAGCATTTTGTGTCTATCTCGGGCATAAAGAAATATGGATTGCAGGTTTCATTGTTCTATACAAGGAATCCTTTTCATTTGGATCTTGAAATTACTTTGATGCCTGTGATGTTTCCAATCAATTTTTATATCACCTCTGCTAAATGGTGTGATAGGAATGGTCGGAATTATACCCTACCCAGTCATAATGATACAATTCAGCGTTTCATGGGACTGGTCACAATACAATACAATATATCTTTATTGTCATTGTACAGGGGGTAAAACAAGATTGGGAATGTGACTTCCATTCGATGCAATAAATTAATTAGCTAATCAACAGAAATTTAGACAACTCAGAGAAACAAAATTAGAAACAGTTAAAACAGTATAAAGTGCAAATATGTCTGCTGGGTCGATGTGCGACGTGACCATCTGAAGGAGACAGTTCATGGGGGGGGGGGGGGGGGGGGACTCAGCAGGACCGGTTCAGAGCAGCTATGGCCCTGGGGATGAAGCTGTTTCTAAGTCTGGAGGTGCGGGCGTAGAAGGCCTTGATAACGTCTGCCGGATGGTAGAAACTCGAACAGACTATTGCAGGGGTGTGAGGAGTCTTTATGAATCCTGGTGGCTTTCCTGAGGCATCGTGTATTGTAGATGGCCCCCAAGGCTGGTAGCTGTGTCCTGATAATCTTCTGAGCTCTGTAGACTACCCGCTGAAGAGCTCTCCTCTCCGCCTCTGTGCAGCTGAGATACAACACAGATGCCATACGTTAGGATGCTCTCTGTGGTGCAGCGATAGAAGGTCGTCAGCAGCTGTTGAGGCAGACCAGTCTTTTTCAGTGTTCTCAGAAAGAACAGTCGTTGCTGTGCCTTCTTGACCAGCGCAGCGCTGTTAGTAGAGGTCCTCTGAAATGTGGATGCCCAGAAACCTGAAGCTGGACACTCTCTCCACACTGTCCCCGTTGATAAAGATCGGAGTTAAGGAATTGATGGTAACATCAGAGTTAAGGAATTGATGGTACCATCAGATGAACCTATGACAACAATAAACATTGTTATGCTGCAAAATGACTTGGAAGGGACATCCGGGTAATATATTGTGATCAGGTATGCTCGAGTAGCTACCTCCATGACCTTAGAGCTGATAGTTCCTGAAGAGCCACCAAGCATATTTGGAAGCATGGCACAGAAGGAGGACATTCTGGAAAAATGGGCTTAGTGGGAAAGGGCCTATAACCGGGGGGCAATGCTAATGTAACTCGTGGATTAGAATTATATTACATGTAGTAGTATTTGCACAGTTAATGAATGTAATTGTTATTTTTTGTCATTTTATTTTATTTTGGAATAATAGGAAGCAATATAAGAAGTTGAAGACCTTGATGTTTGTCAGGTAGACAGGCAGTAATTACTCCCAGTGGTGTATTGAATGGTGTTATTTCATATATCTTCCTTGGACCTGGCCAAGAGGCATCAGGAAGTTGATGAAGGGATTTTTGGAAATTATAAGAAAGTTGGGCAAGCTTGTAATTTGGTTAACCCAAGAACCTTGTGTGAAGCATGTTTGGAAATGAGGTCAACATAACAAAGTAACTTAAATGTTAGGGGAGAGATAGGAAATAGCTTGGGGAAATGTTTAGATATGCAAGATTTATGTTACCGGAGCAAAGGTAACCATTGAATGTTTGTAAACCAGAATTTGTTTAAAACTAGTGCAAGAAAATAACTGCAGATGCTGGTACAAATCAAAGGTATTTATTAACAAAATGCTGGAGTAACTCAGCAGGTCAGGCAGCATCTCAGGAGAGAAGGAATGGGTGACGTTTCGGGTCAAGACCCTTCTTCAGACTGAAGAAAGGTCTTGACCCGAAACGTTACCCATTCCTTCTCGCCTGAGATGCTGCCTGACCTGCTGAGTTATTCCAGCATTTTGTGAATAAATACCTTCGGAGAATTTGTTTAGTTGATTAAATAATTGAAAATTAAACTAGTAGCATTAAAGGTTCACAAAGGAAGAAAACTTGCCACTGACATCCAATGGTGAAAAAATTGTACATTAAGTTTGGAATTCACCATGCCGATCTGCCATGCAGATGGTGGGAAGTCAGGAAGCAAATCAACAGGATACCCGGAATGGGAACAGGAACTTCTACAGGTGTATGATAGAGAGCATATTGATTGGTTGCATCATGTGAAGTTTGACAATTCGAATGCCCAGGAAAGAAGATTGCAAAAAGTGGTGAACACTGCCAGGTTCGTCACGGATACTGACCTCTCCACCATCGAAGGGATCTACATCAGGAACCAACAACACCCTGTATCATCTCACTCCTGCCTTTGGGAAGGAAATATAGGAGTCTGAAAAAAGGATGGGTGACATTTTGGGTCGGGACATTTGGAATCGGAACCCTTTGTCAGTGTACTAACATTTTATGGTCTGGATCTCTGGCATCATAGAGGACAATAGATATAAATTGCCTGACGTGTGGGTGTCAATTGTGGAAGATTACAATAGAGCAATCTGTTGATGGTTCTGCATGAATAGTTTGCACCGCAATAACAAATAATGGTTTCCATGGACATTGCCACGAGTGTTGTGTTTCTGGTATTTGAGCAGGAATGTAAGTGGCATTGACCAGATGGTACAATGAAGCTTGAGTCATCATTGTCTCACCTGTTCAGTACTGCCTTCAACCACTGAAGGTCACCTCACCTTCTGTCTCCTTTCTCTGTTCGTTTACTTATTTATCTATTTATTCACTTCCCTATGTTCTTTAAATCCCTGTAAAGCGTCTTTGAGTGTATGAAAAGCGCTATATAAATGTAATGCATTATTATTATTATTATTATTATCATCCACCTTCCATTCTACCTACACTGGGGAAAGGATCAAGGGATGTAAGACAATGAGAAATGAAGAAAGTGAAGCCAAACTCCTTTTTTTTAATTATTCCAGAATAGAAATAAAATTTGAAAGGCTGGATCTGGCTGACAAAGGTGAAGATAAATTGAAAGAGGTCAAGAATATAGAGTCATAGGATCATACAGTGTGGAAACGGGCTATTTGGCCCACTTGCCCACGCCGACTAACATGTCCACACTAGTCCCACCTGCATCCGTTTGGCCCTATCCCTCTAAACCTATCCTAGCCATGTACCTGTCTAAATGTTTCTTCAGCATTGCGATAGCACCTGCCTCACTGGCCTCCTCTGGCAACTCGTTCCATACACCCACCACCCTTTGTGTAACAAAGGTTACCCCTCAGGTTCCTATTAAATCTTTCCCCCCTCACCTCGAGACCCTTCCGAGGGGTTTTGTGATGCTTAAAAGAATTTGAGGCATGAAAACCGTGATTCACCAAAAGGAGGACATTGTGTGTGATGGAGTAACAATTACATAACTCAGCTCCAGCATTCTTCTCTCTTGAGCTCATCTATCTGAACATTTTCCATTAACAAGCTAGTTGCAGAACCACATTTGACTCATACAGTCTCTCTTGTTCTCCACCCTATCACAGACAGTCCCAATGTTCTCCACCCATCATCTCTACAATATTAAAATAGATTTGATTTTTACCATACAATTTCTGAAAGATCATTGATCGGAAATATTAACTTTATTTCTGTCTCCACAGATGTACAGTAGTTTGAACGTTGAGCATTTCCAATATTTTCTGGGGTTTTTGTTTGAGGCTCTGAACTTCACACTTCGTATTTTGAAGGATGGGATAATGGGACTACTTGTTGACCATTTATGTTTTCTGGTAGAACTGCTCCAATTATATTTGAAGACGACAAAACACAGCAGGAACGTCTGTGGAAATAATGCAATAGCAAGATATGAATAGCAAGATTTTATATTGTTTACTTGGATAAAAGAATGATGGGTCAACACAATTCAAGATGTGTAAGTGGAAGGTAGTTTGATAAAATGTCAAGAGTATTCAACGTGTGCTTTGGATTGTTGCAATACAATAGATTTCTATTTGGAATAACTTTAGCTCCAGAGAAGCCAGGTGTCGGTGGCTGGTAAAATCCTAGTGTCTGCCTGAAGAGAAACCTTGGAAGGAGACCTTGATTCTACAAAGTAATTTGGGTTCGGTAAAGCCAAATGTCTTTGCATTTTGTTGTGCAGCCTGTTGTGCTGCTGCAAATAAGAAAGTTTGTTCTGTTTTGGTGCATATGACAATAAAGCACTCAACTCTCGACTCCCTCAAATAGTCTACATTGGCTAAAATGGTTATAGGATAGACATGGAAGGATTCAAGCCAGTTGATGGCAAGATTGCTGGTCCAAGTAACTTATGGAATTGATGCTTACTTGGGACTTCAATTACTATAGCTGTTCCCTGCTGTTTTAAGCAAAGTATCAGTGCACAGATTGTTGAACCACAAGACAAAATGGAAGTGTACAAATAAGAATTGAAGTAATTTCTGCTGAGTTTGTAGACTCTTGTTCTATATGATTCAATAAAGCGGTCGTTACAATCTTGTATTGTAGATTTTGCATGTTATTTTATGATCATATGATCAGAGTGATGTACATTCTCAGTAATTGAGTTTCTATGGATACATCTACATCTTAAGCAACAATTTCAAAATTGAGAATGATATTTGTTGCATGGTCTTTGGAGTTCGGAAAATGTACAATGAAAGGAACTTCTGGTGCTGAATTCCTTAGGAGGAATGGAGTCGGGCATACGAGTACAATGGTATACCAGCCTCAAAAGAGATTAGCAGAAAGAACAGTTCAGATGATGAAAGATTGACTGAAAAAGATGACGATGGAAAATTAAGATGGAAACCTTATTTCAGTGCTGGAATACACCATGCCAGATTGTCAGAACTGGTGAAACCAAAGCTTTATGCTATTTAATGTGTTTTGAAAGGTTAACAAGATGCAGAGCTCATGATCACTAGTTTGAAGTAGTTGATCGTATATCTGTGTGAGATATCACACAAGAAATCTGATTATTGGGAAGCATCATAGATTGCACCAAATTGGTTCCATTTGTGGTCTTCCTCTAATCTCCTGCTCTGTTCTAACTAGCAAACTTGAGAATGGCACTACATCTTTCATCTGGACATGCTGAAGTTTTCTGGACTCCATATTAAATTCTCCAACAGCAGATAACTTGCACTTGTCTGCATCTCAATTGGCCATTTGTGCCTATCATCTATGTGTGATTCTTATTCTCGCCATTAGTATAGTCTGATCTGCTGGTTATGTGTCTCATCCCTGCTATTAGCGCAATGTACAGAGGCATAATCTGTCTCAAACTACCCAATTAACCCATTTGGTCTTTGCATGTCAGAGATGTTCCCTTTGTTCTATCGGTCCTTCACCCACCTTTACTGCACCTGGAAAGGAACGTATTTCCTTTCTCCGTGGAATTTCAGACTTGGAAGACTTCAGACTAAAGGGCAGCGCTGTGGTAGAACTGCTGCCTTACAGCACCTGTGACCCAGGTTTAATCTTAACTGCGGGTGCTGTCTGTACAGAGATTGTATGTTCTCCCTGTGACCGTGTGCGCTTTCTCTGGGTACTCTGATTTTCTCTCACATTCCAAAGATGTACAGGTTTGTAGGTTAATTGGCTTCTGTAAATTGCCCTTAGTGTATAGGATGCAAAACTGGGATAACATGGAACTAGTGTACAGGTGATCATTGGTCAGCACAGACTTGGTGGGCCAAAGGGCCTGTTTCCATGCTATATCTTTAAAACTAAAACTTGAAATGTTAACTCTATTCCTTCACCAATGATACAGTCTCCATTGTTCTCTACAGAAGAAAATGATAAATATTTATGACCTTCTGAGGGAGAGCTTCCTTCTCATTCTTGTATGGAAGAAACCAGCATTTGTCATTATTAATGGATCAACAAGTATTTTTTTAGCCCTCGTCAAATTGAATGGCAAACAATTAAAATCTATTCAGGTTTTCCATTGTATGGGCAATGCCATATTATTAGCTTTTGATATTTCTCCAGTATTAATGGTTCCCTGGAAACCAATCTGTGTCTTTATATGTAAAATTTGGTATTACAGCATTATAAATGTGAGGTGTTGCACTTAGGGAAGTCAAACCAGGGCAAGACCTTCACAATGAATGGTCAGGCCCTGGGAAGTATTGTAGAACAGAGGGATCTAGAGGTACAGCTACATGGGTGGCACGGTAGCGCAGCGGTAGAGTTGCTGCTTTACAGCGAATGCAGCGCCGGAGACTCAGGTTCGATCCTGACTACGGGTGCTGCACTGTAAGGAGTTTGTACGTTCTCCCCGTGACCTGCGTGGGTTTTCTCCGAGATCTTCGGTTTCCTCCCACACTCCAAAGACGTACAGGTATGTAGGTTAATTGGCTGGGTAAATGTAAAAATTGTCCCTAGTGGGTGTAGGATAGTGTTAATGTACGGGGATCGCTGGGCGGCACGGACTTGGTGGGCCGAAAAGGCCTGTTTCCGACTGTATGTGTATGATGATATGATATGATATGATACATAGCTGCATGAAAGTGGAATTACAGGTAGATAGAGTGTTTTTGAATTTGGCCCCTCTATTTTTCTCCAGTCTGATTTTTGATTGCCTGCTTTTCTTTTGGTTTTTGCTGTTTTTCTCCCTCAAGACTTCCCTCTCAGATTCCCATCTTGCCCCTCCACATGTCTGCCAAGCTAGTTTCAACCTTCATCAAAAGCAACTGGCCAAATCACCACCCCAACCAAGGTGCAAGGAAGAATCTTCCTGCAGGAAGAGTTTAAGGAATTAGTTGGAGGTTCAAAAGCAAGATCTTAAATTAAAATGTAAAGATGGATGCGGATGTGAGGGAGAATCTGAGGGGGAAGTCTTGAGGGAGAGAAATAGACCAAAAACCAAAAGAAAAGCAGGCGATCAAAAGGATCAGACTGGTGAACTTCATCCATTGGTGGTAATAGTATAGCTTACGATTTCTTGCTCTTCACTCAACCCCCTTCCTTCCAGATGCTCTGTTGATGTTCAGAGACATCTTTGACTTTGGCACCAAGGAGGCAATATTTGTTACGGTGGAACTGTTTGACTTGTCAGATCCCGGAAACTATATCTAAATCTGAGAAAACAAAAGCCTTCCTTCTGATCTCTCTCTCCAACCCTATATTTATTCACTACATCCTCATCCATCTTTACTGAAGAAGGGTCTCGACTGGAAACATCACCCATTGCTTCTCTCCAGAGATGCTGACTGTCCCGCTGAGTTACTCCAGTATTTTGTGTTTATCTTAGGCAATTTTACATCTGTGTATACAGGGAAATAGTTACAGGAACTGGAAACTCAGGATAACACTCAAGGGCAAAAAATAGATGTCCTGCAACGTGGTCATCCTATTGACCAAACCTTAAGCACTAAGGACAGAAATGGTAAAGTGGGTGATAGTGTATGGGAAGAATCTGTGAGAAGGGGACGAGAAATATGAAGAAGAAAAGGAAGGGAAGGTTTTGAAAGGTCATCAACTTTAAAAATATGTCCCTCTCTCCACCTATTATCTGAATGGTGGCCGATTAGGAGAAGGGGAGATGCAATGAGACCTGGGTGTCGTGGTACACCAGTCATTGAAAGTAGGCATGCAGGTGCAGCAGGCAGTGAAGAAAGCGAATGGTATGTTGGCATTCATAGTGAGGGGATTTGAGTATAGGAGCAGGGAGGTTCTGCTGCAGTTGTACAGGGCATTGGTGAGGCCACACCTGGAGTATTGCGTACAGTTTTGGTCTCCTAATCTGAGGAAAGACATTCTTGCCATAGAGGGAGTACAGAGAAAGTTCACCAGATTGATTCCTGGGATGGCAGGACTTTCATATGAAGAAAGACTGGATGGACTCGGCTAGTACTCGCTGGAATTTAGAAGATTGAGGGGGGATCTTATAGAAACTTACAAAATTCTTAAGGGGTTGGACAGGCTAGATACAGGAAGATTGTTCCCGATATTGGGGAAGTCCAGAACAAGGGGTCACAGTTTAAGGATAAGGAGGAAGTCTTTTAGGACCGAGATGAGAACTTTTTTTTTCACACAGAGTGGTGAATCTGTGGAATTCTCTGCCACAGAAGGTAGTTGAGGCCAGTTCATTGGCTATATTTAAGAGGGAGTTAGATGTGGCCCTTGTGGCTAAAGGGATCAGGGGGTATGGAGAGAAGGCAGGTACGGGATACTGAGTTGGATGATCAGCCATGATCATATTGAATGGCGGTGCAGGCTCGAATGGCCTACTCCTGCACCTATTTTCTATGTTTCTATATGCTCGGTCTGGCCACATATACCTAGTATTTTCTGTTTTTAAATTATTTAGGATTTTTGATGGTTGCAGTATTTTACTTTGTGGGGGAGAGGCGTTACAGTGAATATAGTTGAAATTGGTTAAATGGAGAAACTGTTGGGGCAGAAGCTCAGGACAGTGGGAACACAAATTTCTCTGCTTGGCGGACGTTGAGACGTTGAGTCATGTAAGAAATGTAGCAAATGCTGTTCTGTGCTCTACTAACTAGACCAGATGAGAACCATTGTTGAGGGAAATGAAAACATTACAGAAGTACTGGTGTGAATAGAGGAATAGAAAGAGACCATTGCATGTGCAAGGCAAACAGAAACTAAATCACAGAATCATTGGTTGGTGGGTACATGGAATGAGCTGCCAGAGGAGGCAGTTGAGGTAGGTACTATAATCAACATTTAAATGACATTTGGACAGGTACATGAATAGGAAAGGTTTAGAGAGATATCTGCGCCAAACACAGACAGGTGGGACTGGTGGCGATAGGGCACCTTGGCCGGCACAGACAGGTTTTGCCGAAGGGCATGTCTCAGTGCTGTATGACTCTGTGTTCTTGCTGACGTCAAAGTGGAGGAGGGGAAGAGTATAGTTAGGCTTGTGGTGATAATCATTGGGCTTATAGTTTTGACTGGCGATTAAACTATCCCCTGAACAGGAATCGAGAAGTTGAGAAAGAAAAGAGTGCGATGTATCAAACACAACTGAAATTGGCAACAATTCATGGTTCAATGGTACTTTATTGTCACATGTACAGTGAAATTCCTTTTCTGCATGCAGTTCAGTAAGAATTTTACTATACATAGACCCAATCATACTTAAATTCAAGAGTGTAAGAATAGTAGATTACACTAAGACGTAAATCAGGGATTCCAGCAATTCATCAATTAGATATTTTCCAATTAGATTATTGCAAGGCTTACAAGGTATATCTGAGGTTAATAACTTGCAAGGTTTATCAGAAGGTTAATAATAACTGGTACGGTTACCAAGTGCATCAGAAACTAAATTCCCCATGAAGGCGTACGATGCTCGACGCTTGAGGGCGACGGTGGCATTTTAGCGACGCTCCCTGAAAGGGAGAGGAAGGAGCCGAGGCTGCGCCGCCGCATTACGCGCCCGAGGGCCGGGCCGGGCCGGGACGGGGAGAGACGGGACGTGGGCGACCAACCGACCGCTGCTCCGACCGGGCGCCGCCTCAGCCTCTTCCGCTTGATCCCGGCGTCGGGAAGGCGGCGAGCCGGGATAAGGCCTGGTGAGTGCGGTGGGTGGGGGGGGGATGTGAGGCGGCCGCGGCTACAGGGGCCTAGCGCGGCGGCGGCGGCCTGGCTCGGCCGGCTTCCTGTCCGGCCTCGGAGGCGACGGGAGCCCCTCACCCCCACCCCGTGCGCCCTTTTACATCAGGCGTTTGGAGCCGACACACGGTCACGACCTTCGGCCCAACGCCGGAGGTGAGCGGCCGGCGGCTGAGCCTGAGTCCGGGCCCGGGCCCAATGTCAGCGGGAGGCCGGGCCGGGCCAGGCCGGGAGACACGGCCGAGCCCCGGGCCCAATGTCAGCGGGAGGCCGGGCCGGGAGACACGGCCGAGCCCCGGGCCCAATGTCAGCGGGAGGCCGGGCCGGGAGACACGGCCGAGCCCCGGGCCCAATGTCAGCGGGAGGCCGGGCCAGGCCGGCAGACACGGCCGAGCCCCGGGCTGGTGGTTAAATGGCGGCCGCGACCCAGGGAGGACGTAAGGGGAGGTGGGAGAGAAAAATAACCTTAAATCATCGGGCTGCGCTGTGGGTGTTTGAAGCCGCCGAACACTCCATGCTAACATTTGCTTTGCTCTGCTTTCCATTAAGGTCTTTACGGACTAATCGCGAGTTGTCGGCCATCTCTCTCCCGTGGCAACACATCTCCGCCAGTACATTTAACTCCGAGAAGAACAGTGTGAAGGGGGAATATAACAACATATTGAAGCGGCCTCAGCATGGCCGATGTGGATCCCGATACGTTGTTGGAATGGCTGCAGATGGGCCAGGGCGACGAGAGGGACATGCAGCTGATAGCCTTGGAGCAGCTGTGTATGCTCCTTCTTATGTCCGATAATGTGGACCGTTGTTTTGAAACGTAAGTAAAATCTGACTGGTTGTTTGTTTTTGTTTATAATTCACTTTTACTCTACCCCTAACTTCAAACTTGTTTTTGTTTATAATTCACTCAAACTTCAAAATTTATTTCAGTATTTAAAAACAAAAATCGTATTTGAAGTTTATTTCAGGGTAGTTTCGCACCTGTGAATATCAAAAATCTATTTATCCGTACTTCAAAGTACTTTTTTCCCCTCAAAGGTTGATGGAAGCAGAGTTCCAAAGTCTCTTTTCTTCCAGAGTAAAAGTTCAGAGAAACATGATGCGGCCAGTAGAGCTGCTGACTCAGTGTTCCCGCGACCTGGCTTCTTTCCTAACCAGTGTTGTTTGTGTGGAGTTTTACATATTCTCCATGTGACCATGTGGTTTCGTCTGTGTGTTCCAGTTTCTTTCCGCATCCTGAAGACAGGCTGATTGATGGGTCGCTCAATTGCCCCTGATGTGTTCATGAGCAGTAACATTATGTGGGAGTTATTGGGAATGTTAGGAAAAAAAATAGGATTAATATAGTAGTACCATGAGTGGATGCTTGATGGTTGACGTGGGCTTGATGGGTTGAAGGGCCTGTTTCCATGCTGCATGATGGCACACTGTGGAGGTGCTGCCTTACAGCGAATGCAGCGCCGGAGACTCAGGTTCGATCCTGACTACGGGCGCCGTCTGTACGGAGTTTGTATGTTCTCCCCGTGACCTGCGTGGGTTTTCTCCGAGATCTTCGGTTTCCTCCCACACTCCAGACATATAGGTATGTGGGTTAATTGGCTGGGCAAATGCAAAAATTGTCCCTAGTGGGTGTAGGATAGTGTTAGTGTGCGGGGATCGCTGGGCGGCGCGGACCCGGTGGGCCGAAGGGCCTGTTTCTGCGCTGTATCTAAATCTAAAAAAAGAATCTAAATGATTCTCTCAAAGAAGAGAAAACAAGACGATTAAAGTTATCAGAAACTAGGTTTTACTGTGTCCAAGGAAGCCCTCCTAATGTTTTTATATTAAAAAAATACTGATATTTTATGTTATGCATGATTTGGTTGGTGTGGGAATGTTAAAAACATTGTTAGAATAACAAGGACACAGAACACAGCATTGTCTGGAGTTATGAATTTATCTGGTCACATTAAAATTTTGAAGTTGGTAATTTATTTGGTGTAAAAATATTAACATAAAACCAATTGAACTTTAAATGGCATTGTTTTAAACAAAAGCTGGAGCAACTCAGCGGGACAGGCAGCATCTCTGGAGAGAAGGAATGGGTGACGTTTTGGGTCGAGACCGAGAGATGCTGCCTGTCCCGCTGAGTTACTCCAGCTTTTTGTATCTATCATCGGTTTAAACCAGCATCTGCAGTTCCTTCTTACATATTGTTTTGAACAAGTCTTGCCTGGGATATTCAACTTTCAACGGTATAGATGTTCACAAAATGTAGCAAAATGTATTGTTTTCGTTGCTGTTGAACCATGCTCATGAGGTCTAAGAAAACTTTATAACATTAAGATTTATAGGAATATATTATGTAAATACAGAGAGCAGCAGCAACCAGTCGTAAAGTTGAAAAGCTTTGAATTTCATGAACTTTATCATCACCTTAAGTATGCCTCCACTTCCTTTAACCCATTGAGGAAATGGGTATTTAACATAGAAACATGGAAAATAGGTGTAGGAGTAGGCCTTTTGGCCCTTCAAGCCAAGCACCGCCATTCAATATGATCATGGCTGATCATCCAAAATCAGTATTCCTTTCTGGCTTTTCCCACATATCCCTTGATTCCCTTAGCCCTAAGAGCTAAATCTAACTCTTGAGCACATCCAGTGAATTGGCCTCCACTGCCTTCTGTGGCAGAGAATTTCACAGATTTACAACTATCTGGGTGATAGTTTCTTCATCTCAGCCCTAAATGGCCTACCCCTTATTCTGAAACTGTGATCCCTGGTTCTGGACTCCCGCAACATCGGGAACATTTTTCCTGCATCTACCCTGTCCAATCCTCTAAGAATTTTATATGTTTCTATAGGATCCCCTCTCATCCTTCTAAATTCCAGTGAATACAAGCCCAGTTGACCCATTCTTTCATCATATGTCAGCCCCGTCATCTCGGGAATTAACCTGGTGAACCTACGCTGCACTCGCTCAATAGCAATAATGTCCTTCCTCAAATTAGTAGACCAAAATTGCACACAATACTCCAGGTGCGGTCTCACCAGGGCCCTGTACAACTGCAGTAGGACCTCCTTGCTCCTAAACTCAAAGCCTTTTGCAATGAAGGACAACATGCCATTGGCTTTCTTCACTGCCTGCTCTTCCTGCATGCTTACTTTCAGTGACTGATGTACAAGCACACCCAGGTCTCGTTGCACCTCCCCTTTTCAGACACTATTCAGATAATAATTTGCCTTCCTGTTGTTGACACCAACGTGGATAACCTCACATTTATCCACATTATACTGAATCTGGCATGCTTCTACCCTCTCACCCAACCTATGCAAGTCACCCTGCAGCCTCGTAGCATCCTCGCAGCTCACACTGCCAATCAGCTAGGGGACATCCGCAAACTTTGTGATCAAGATCTTGGGCCTGGCACAAATTTCATGGTGTGCTGACCAGTGGAGAGGGGGGGATGATCCCACAATCCCACTGAAACTAGGACATTAAGGCAATCCCCCAATCCATCGGAAGTTAAGCAAACCATGATCACTGTCCCCTTTGAGGTCAACATCCCCAGCTTTATGATTCTAATTAGACTTAGTTAGTTCTGTTGACAGGCCACGTTGTTAACATACATGTTATGCCTGAAATGATGGAAACTCAGCTGGAGAAAGAGAAACAGTTAATGTTTGTAGTCTGTTCCTGGTGTTGAGGGAGTGTTGAATGAACAGTGAGTGGGTCGATGAGACCTGTATTCACGAGAGTTTAGAAGCATGATGAAAGATAAAATTCTAATGGAAACATTTTAAAAAACTTAATATTCTGGAAATCTGAAATAAAAACAAAAATGTTGCAGGGAGGCCTGATAGAAGTATATACAATTATGAGAGGCATAAATAGGATAGACAGTCAGAATCTTTTTCCCAGGAAAAATCAAATACTAGAAGGCATAGCTTTAAGGTGAGAAGAGCAAAGTTTGAATTTAGTTTATTGTCACGCTGCGAGCCATGTTTTTTGCACAGGGTAGCGAGTGCCTGGAGAGCACTTCTGGGGATGGTGGTTGAAGCAGATACGTTAGTGACATTTAAAAGACTTTTGGATAGAGGTATGGAGGTAATGAAGGGATATGGGTTATGTGCAGGTAGATAAGTGATGGTCAGCATCATGTTCAGCAGAGACATTGGGGGCCGAAGGGCCTGTTCTTGAGCTGTATTGAAAGTAAAAAATAAATAATGAGCAATTCAAGCAGCATCTGTGGAAAGAGAAACTGAGTTAATGATTTAGGTTGAAGATCTTTTGTCAGAACTGGGAAGGAGACAAAAGTAGTTCAAACATCTGAGATCCTTCCTCAAACCTGTTCATCTCTTTTGTTCTTCCAGTGGAATTCAAAGATTTTAAGTTTTGTTTATGGATTTCACCCTGGAATTGTAAATCTTTTTCTTCCACATTTGGTGTCTGGCGTGCTGAGCGTTTTCAGCATTGTTTTTATTTCAAAATTGTTATGGGACTTGACAAGCTGGATATGGAAAGAATATTTCCTACAATTTTGGTGGAGGAGTTTTCAATATCATGGGGAAACAGCCTCAGGATATTAACCAATACGTTTAGGGCTGAAATAAGGATGGTGAGACAGTGGAGGACAGGAGAAAACACTAGAGTGTGTGCACATAGCTTACTTAAAACATTGGCAAAACCGCTAATGATTTCTGGGACTTCATAATCTATGACTGCTCAAAGTGGAGGAGGAATATTCAGGATAGCAGCAAAAATTTTGAATCCTTGCATTAGATGTCCAGCAGTAGAGTTGCTGCCTTACAGTGAATGCAGCGCCGGAGACTCAGGTTCGATCCGGACTACGGGTGCTGTACTGTACGGAGTTTGTACGTTCTCCCTGTGACCTGCGTGGGTTTTCTCCGAGATCTTCGGTTTCCTCTCACACTCCAAAGACGTTTAGGTATGTAGGTTAATTGGCTGGGCAAAAGCAAAAATTGTCCCTAGTGGGTGTAGGATAGTGTTAGTGTGCGGGGATCGCTGGGCGGCGCGGACCCGGTGGGCCGAAGGGCCTGTTTCTGCACTGTATCTAATTCTAAAAAAAGAATCTAAATGATTCTCTCAAAGAAGAGAAAACAAGGCGATTAAAGTTATCAGAAACTAGGTTTTTCTCACCTACAATTCTGTGTGGGTTTTCTCCGAGATCTTCGGTTTCCTCCCATACTCCAAAGACATACAGGTTTGTAGGTTAATTGGCTGGGCAAATGTAAAAATTGTCCCTAGAATTGTCCCTAGTGGGTGTAGGATAGTGTTAATGTGCGGGGATCGCTGGGCGGCGCGGACCCGGTGGCCCGAAGTGCCTGTTTCTGCGCTGTATCTCTAAATCTAAAAACAAATCTAAAAAATCTAAAAATTGGTGGAAGGAGAACATCACCTCCATCAGTTACCCTCTTGTCCGTTGAATTGGCACCAACACCTGATCTGTGGAAGAGTCTGCAGTTCCCGTGTTGACCTCATCAGCCAGCATAGAACTGGAGCCCAAGCAAGCTCTCTATCATATAAAGAGACTGGTGAAGAAGAGAGGAAGAAAATGCTGTATCCCATTGCAGAGGTGCCTAAAACTAGAGGGCATAGGTTTAGGGTAAGATTTAGAGGAGATCTGACGAAGAATATTTTCACCTCATGGCGGTTGGAATCTAAAATGTTCTGCCTGAGCAGATGGTGGAGGCAGGTACACTCACAACAGTTAGGTAGTATTGAGATAAGCACTTGATTTCCAGGGTATTGAAGCAAGGCTACGGACAGAGTACTGATAAATGTAAATAGTAGAGATTTGTACATAATGGTTAGCATGGATCTAAAGGGTTTTTTTCTGTGCTATCTCTAAGCTTTGCAAAATCGGTGTATGAATGTTGCTTTCTGTACCATTCATGCATTTTTTTCTGACGTATGATATGAAGGGACCTCTGGAGAAAATGGTTATTAAGAAGAGCTGGCAGTAAACTAAACTTTAACTTAAAAAGAAGAACTCTGAATTTGTACGTCGCTCCAGAGACTTGCATACAGTGAATGTCTATACCAATATGACAGTGCAGGATTGTTCTTCTGAGATGTCATTTTACAGATGAGTAAATGAAACCTAGACTTCTTTTGTACTGGTGTGGATATAAAATGTAGAATGGTATGATACTCGAGTACCTTTCCCTCTGCCAAAACCACAAAAATAAACGCTCAGTTCTTGCCTTTTTTTTTATTAGATCTTGTTATGAGGTGGTTGCTTTGCTTTCTTATTTAAACTTTTAGTTGAGGCCTAAATGTCCCGAGGACACGAGAGCCACTGCATAAGGCATTTGTTCTTTCCATTTAGTGTTTTTATGTCGGATGGAAGTCGCCTGATAATTAGAAAATGGGCTACGATTATATTCTTTTGTATCATCCAGGATGTGGGTTGGAGCATACAGACTATTGGTTGTTGATTAAAGTAACATTGATGAAATCTCGTATGTATACAATTTCATCTAGATATTTCATGCTTTGTTAGTTAATAATAATAATATATTCCTTTATTCGTCCCACACCGGGGAAATTTACAGTGTTACAGCAGCAAAGTGGATAGCAAGAGAGCAAAAGATCATTCATTATAAATAAAAGATACATAAATTGTCATCAGTTTTCTGTGTGTTCTTAGCTGTTATTGTTGACTAGTTCAGAGCTCCCCCTCCCATCTCCACCGTATTTTGCTCTACTTTTTTTTAAGACTGTATTATAATAATAATAATAATGCATTTTATTTATATAGCGCTTTTCATATACTCAAAGACGCTTTACAGAGATTTTGAGAACATAGGGAAATGAATAAATAGATAAATAAATAAATAAATGAACAGAGAAAGGAGACAGAAGGTGAGGTGACCTTCAGTGGTTGAAGGCAGTACTGAACAGGTGAGACTTCAGCGATGTTTTGAATGTGGTGAGTGTGGAGGAGTCTCTAACGGTTTGGGGTAGTGAGTTCCATAGGGTGGGAGCAGCGATGGAGAAAGCCCTGTCCCCAGGATCTGAGTTTGGTCCAGATGTGGGGGGATAGGAGATTGGCAGCGGCAGAGCGGAGGGTGCAGGTGGGAGTGTGCCTGTGGAGGAGGTCGGTCAGGTAGGATGGGGCCAGGTTATGGAGGGCTTTGTAGGTTATGAGGAGGATTTTGTACTGGATTCTCTGGGGGATGGGGAGCCAGTGGAGTTTATAAAGTACGGGGGTGATATGGTCACGGATCGAGGTGTGTGTGAGTAGACGGGCAGCGGAGTTTTGAATGTATTGAAGTTTATTGATGATTTTTGAGGGTGCGCCATAGAGGAGGCTGTTGCAGTAGTCCAGACGGGAGGTGATGAAAAGATTTTGGAATTTCTTGGGCCCCGTATCTGAAGTGTATTGTTCCATATTTGAATATGCTATTAATATGTCTGCACTGGAGAACCAACAGGTTTACTGAATTATTTCATCCATTTAGATCTTCAAATAATAATCAGTATTGACTAATCACTTTTTTTGCTCAGCATTTAACCAATGACTTCAAGACTATAAGAATAATTGTAAGGAGTTAGTAATCATTTTTCAAACCGGTTTTCTAACTTTTACCATTAAAAGAACAATGAAAATCATGTGGAGATTATTGCCATGGTTCATTGGTTGCCTTGGGGGAGTGGTCTATTTGCCTATTCAATTTGACTCCTTGTTTGGCTTCTTCAAAAATAGACGAGCAACTTATTTCCCAAGAACTAGATAAATATTTCTAGAGTTGGCAGGAATGTAGCAGGTTGTGCATTAATGATTTAGAATCCATTGCAAAATACTTTTCATTCCAAACTAGACTAGCACTACCCAAAAAGGATTTTGGTACAAGGCTATTCTGAAGCTAAATGCAATTTAAACTTGAAGGGCATTTATGTTTGAGCAGGAGAAAATTTCCTTGGACAAGTCGCACAATTTTACAACAGAATTTATACTCCCAATCAAAATGCTGTGGGAATTGCAAATCTGGGACTAAATTGAAAATATTGGATACAGATGAACAAATGTGAACAAAACCTTTAATTTGAAATAAAAAGTAGTAACGAGGAACAAATTTAAAGCAAATACAAAGCCTTGAAAAAAATTGAGGTCAATGATGATTCAAAAATGAATTCAAAAATGAGTTCATGACAAAGGCAATTGATAAACAAAAGATGAGTCCAGAGGTGGTATAACTCGTTATTGCAGAATCAAGATGCAGCTGTTAAAAGGATCTATTTCAGTTGTGATAGCTCCTATTTTATTAAACAATCTAGTAATGATGAAAAAATTGAAGACAGTCATATTATAATTAACTGTATATGTATGTTACCCTTCAATTTTGTTGGATATTTTGAAATTTAAATTATTACGTAGAACATCACAATTTCAAATTTGGGCACTTTTTTAAACGCAAGGAACTGCTGATGCTGGCTTACAAATAAAGACACAAAATGCTGGAGGAACTCAGCAGGTTAGGCAGCATCTCTGAAGAATATGGATAGCGACTTTTCAGATTGGGATCCTTCTTTAGATTGATTGAAGTGGGGGAGAGAAAGCTGGAAGGGGGGGTAAAAGGGGGACAAAGGCAGACAAGCAATGGGTGGATCGAGGTGAGTGGGGTTTTGATTGGCAAAGGATGGACAAAGGTCAGTGATGTGAAGAAAACAAAAGGAGATAAGGGCTTACAGTGGAGGAGGAGGCCCAGGTCAGAGAGATCAGTGTGGGTAGACACAAAATGCTGGAATAACTAAGCGGGTCAGGCAGCATCTCTCCATCTGCAGTTCCTTCCTGCACAAAAGGTCAGTGTGGGAGTGGGAGTTAAACTGATTGGCAACGAGGACAAATGTAGAATAGATCATTGTTGGTTGGGAGAAGGTAACAACAAAGCAAACAGACAAAAAGTAGTCAGAGTGAGACTGTAGTAAGACTGGTCGGAAAACTGGGAAGGGGGAGGAAGTTAGAGGAGTCAATGTTCATACTGCTTGGGTGTAAGCTGCCCAAGTGAAATATGAGGTGCTGTTCCTCCAATTTGCACTGGGCCTCACTCTGACAATGGAAGAGGCACAGGACAGAAAGGTCAGTGTGGGAATGGGAGGGCGAGTTAGTGTTTAACAGCCGGGAGATCAGGTAGATTTAGGTGGACTGAGCGGAGGTGTTCAGTGATTCGATTGCCGAGCCTGCGTTTGGTCTCACTGATATAAAGGAGTCCACACCTGGAACAGTAGATGAGGTTGGAGAAGGAATTCACATCAAAGATATGATCATCAAGAAAAAAGTTGACCGCCCAGATGCATTGTTGCTGAAAAAAGCAAAGTTGGAAATTGCTGAGAGATTACATGCAACTCGTTAATCGTCAGTGTATGCATAAATACAATACGATAGAACTTTATTCATCCCCGGAGGGAAATTGGTAAATTGGTCTGCCAACAGTCACAACACAAGACAAGGTATTCAAAAACTTGAAATTAAAAGTGAAAACAAAAAGAAAAAGACAAGCGTCTGTTGGCTGGCTGCCGTGTGCACATCACCGTAACCGGAACAAACAAACGAATGCAGGCTTATCCTCTGGGCAGAGGATTCTAAAACTAGAGTGCCCCACACCGGGTCCCCCCATGCCGGGCACCCATTGTTCTTCACGGCGGCCCCCCCACACCGGGCAGTCCCGGCACGCCGGGCAGTCCCGGCACGCCGGGTCCTCCATTGTTCTTCACGGAGGTCTCCCCTCGTCGGGTCCCCATTGTCTTCCCCTTTGCGCTCAGCGACCACTGATTGCAGGTCGGTCCTGAGAACAGGAAGGTTGAGAATGTGGCAAATATTGTTGAATAATGATCAAAGATGTAAAATATTGTTAGCTTTCTTCCAAATCTTGATGCACTGCAATACGATTGTAATGATTTGCCTGAAAACAATAAGAGTCTAATTTAGTATTTTCATGTTCACAGTAATGTGCTGTACTGTGCCTGACCCCACAGGCATAACTGGCCTGGCCAAATCCAGAACAGATTCCACTGATATCTTCTTGCACTCATACTTTAAATAAACATAGATTATTTAACATTTGGTCAGAGATTATTGTAATTGAACCTTGCCTTGTCTTTTGCCCAATTGTTGATTTTTCAGCAGTGTTTGGTATGTAGTAATCAGAGTTTAGTTACTTATTTCTCACTGGTGCTCCCAGGGAAACTTGCAAGCAAAATACACCATGATGGCAACTTTATTTGCAATCACGTCAAGAGTGTTTTATTGTCATATGTCCCAAACAGAACAATTAAATTCTTTTTTGCAACAGCACAACAGAATATGTAAACATAGTACTCTAAACAATATAATAAACAAAACAAAAAAATCCAGTGTACACGCACACGCTCACACAATGCCCCCAAGTCTATGTAGTTCGGAGCTTATTTGGAGATTGTAGTGTTTAATAGCCTGATGGCCGTAGGGAAGATGTCCCTGAACCTGGACATTAGTTTTCAGTCTACTTATCTAATAGGTTATTGACTTATTTTTCTTTCCTCAGCTTGTATTTCATTTGAAACCTTATTTTATAATTTATTGTATGTTGCTATGAGTGGGCAATGTAACTGATTTTTAATTTCAAATAGCTTGACCTAGTTCATCAATTGTGTAAGTTGGCAGGCAGGCCTTGTTGACTGAACAACTTCCTGCTGGGGCAGGAATGCATCTACCCTTAGATCTGGATTGCCTTTATACCCATGTTGACTCCTCAGTCAACAGGAAATGGCAGACGAGTTGAACCGGTACTTTGGATCTGTCTTCACTAAGGAAGATACAAACAATCTCCCAAATGTTCTAGTGGCCAGAGATCCTAGGGTGACGGAGGAACTGAAGGAAATTCACATTAGGCAGGAAATGGTGTTGGGTATACTGATGGGACTGAAGGCTGATAAATCCCCAGGGCCTGATGGTCTGCAACCCAGGGTACTTAAGGAGGTGGCTCTGGAAATCATGGACGCATTGGTGATCATTTTCCAATGTTCTACAGATTTAGGATAAGTTCCTGTGGATTGGAGGGTAGCTAATGTTATCCCACTTTTTAAGAAAGGAGGGAGAGAGAAAACAGGAAATTATAGACCAGTTAGTCTGACATCAGTGATGGGGAAGATGCTGGAGCCAATTATAAAAGAAGAAATTGCGGAGCATTTGGATAGCAGTAACAGGATCGTTCCGAGTCAGCATGGATTTACGAAGGGGGAATCATGCTTGACTAATCTTCTGGAATCTTTTAGAAACATAGACGTAGAAAATAGGTGTAGGAGTAGGCCATTCGGCCTTTCGAGCCTGCACCGATCATGGCTGATCATCCAATTCAGTATCCCGTACCTGCCTTCTCTCCATACCCCCTGATCCCTTTAGCCACATCTAACTCCCTCTTAAATATAGCCAATGAACTGGCCTCAACTACCTTCTGTGGCAGAGAATTCCACAGATTCACCACTCTCTGTGTGAAAAAAAACGTTCTCATCTCGGTCCTAAAAGACTTCCCCCTTATCCTTAAACTGTGACCCCTTGTTCTGGACTTCCCCAACATCGGGAACAATCTTCCTGCATCTAGCCTGTCCAACCCCTTAAGAATTTTGTACGTTTCTTGTAAGTTTGAGGATGTAACTAGGAAAATGGACAGGGGAGAGCCGGTGGATGTAGTGTACCATGACTTTCAGAAAGCCTTCGACAAGGTCCCACATCGGAGATTAGTGGGCAAAATCAGAGCTCATGGTATTGGGGGTAGGGTACTGAAATGGTTAGAAAATTGGTTGGCAAACAGAAAGCAAAGAGTGGGGATAAATGGGTCCCTTTCAGAATGGCAGGCAGTGACGAGTGGGGTACTGCAAGGCTCGGTGCTGGGACCGCAGCTATTTACAATATACATTAATGACTTGGATGAAGGGATTAAAAGTAAAATTAGCAAATTTGCAGATGACACAAAGCTGGGTGGCAGTGTGAACTGTGAGGAAGATGCTATGAGGTTGCAGGGTGACTTGGACAGGTTGTGTGAGTGGGCGGTTGCATGGCGGATGCAGTTTAATGTGGATAAGTGTGAGGTTATCCACTTTGGTGGTAAGAATAGGAAGGCAGATTATTATCTAAATGGTGTCAAGTTAGGAAAAGGGGACGTACAACGAGATCTGGGTGTCCTAGTGCATCAGTCACTGAAAGGAAGCACGCAGGTACAGCAGGCAATGAAGAAAGCCAATGGAATGTTGGCCTTCATAACAAGAGGAGTTGAGTATAGGAGCAAAGAGGTCCTTCTGCAGTTGTACAGGGCCCTGGTGAGACTGCACCTGGAGTACTGTGTGCAGTTTTGGTCTCCAAATTTGAGGAAGGATATTCTTGCTATTGAGGGCGTGCAGCGTAGGTTTACTAGGTTAATTCCCGGAATGGCAGGACTGTCGTATGTTGAAAGACTGAAACGACTAGGCTTGTATACACTGGAATTTAGAAGGATGAGAGGGGATCTTATTGAAACATATAAGATTATTAAGGGGTTGGACACGTTAGAGGCAGGAAACATGTTCCCAATGTTGGGGGAGTCCAAAACCAGGGGCCACAGTTTAAGAATAAGGGGTAGGCCACTTAGAACGGAGATGAGGAAAAACCTTTTCAGTCAGAGAGTTGTAAATCTGTAGAATTCTCTGCCTCAGAAGGCGGTGGAGGCCAATTCTCTGAGTGCTTTCAAGGGAGAGCTAGATAGAGCTCTTAAGGATAGTGGAGTCAGGGGGTATGTGGAGCAGGCAGGAATGGGGTACTGATTGGGATTGATCAGCCATGATCACATTGAATGGTGGTGTTGGCTCAAAGGGCCGAATGGCCTACTGCACCTATTGTCTATAGTCACAGCACCCGCGACCCGTGATTGTGAAAAAAACGCGATGGCATACTGACTGACTTTTGGTTGAGAATAGGTCTTGTTTTGGACATTGCAAGGATTTTGTATTGTTCATAATCATACGCTGATAAGCCATTGGAGCAGAATTTGGCCATCCGGCCCATCGATTCTACTCCGCCAGTCAATCTGATCTATCTTTCCCTCTTAAACCCTTTCTCTTGCCTTCTCTCCATAATCCTTGACACCCTTACCAATCAAGAATCTGTCAATCTCTGCCTTAAAAATACCCAATGACTTGGCCTCCACAGCCGTCTCTGACAGTGAATTCCACAGATTCACCATCCTCTAACAGTATTGTACTGTTTAGTGGAAAGATCTCTGACTTGGCTCAACACCACTCTTGCCTCTGAGTCAGAAAGTTGCCTCTGAGTCAGAAAGTTCCCTCTGAGTTCCCTTCACATGACTTAAATGTAAATGCAGGTCAAGAATTCAGTACAGTTCCGAGAGTGTCAAGCACTATTGAAAGTGCAGACTTTGCAAAAGATATTGAACTTTGACACCCTGTTTACTTTCTTGGATAAATATAAAAGATTGCATGGTACAGTTCTGTAGAGCAGTTGAATTATTGTAATTTCTTAGCATTTATCCCTTGCTCCACATTTCTAAAAGAGATTGTCTGTTCATTACCATATTGCTCTTTGTGGAGTTTGCTCTGTGAGCATTTGCTGCTGTTTCAGGAGTTACATTTTTTAGAATTCATTGGTGGTTAAGCACTTTGGGATGATCTGAAAAGGATCTGAAAGGCTTTTATAAATTGAATTTGTTTTCTCATTGATAATGCAGGAAAGTAATTTGTGAAGAGGCCATGAGACTACAAAGTGATACAGGTACTTTAAGTGAATGGACAGAGACTTGGCAAATCGAGTATAATGTGGGAGAATATGAAATTGTTCATTTTAGCATGGATAAAAAAGGAAAAAGCTTAATGTGCTTCATTTAATAAGGGCATGGAAGCAATGACACCCAGATTAATGTGTAGAGTATTGGTCCTGTGATTTAGGGAAGTGTGTTAATGTATTCTGAGGAAGTTTACTAGATTAAGTCATAAAGTGGGTAAGCTTTTTGGAGGCACTTGAATGTGGTGCACATTTTTTCACTTGAGGGAAATCTAAAACTTGGGATCAGTGTTTTTAAAAATAGGAGATTTCCCCTTTAAAACAGTTGTTTTTTCTCTTCAAGGATGTCTGGAACACTTTTCATCATGGAGTGATGAATCTGTGACTTTGAATACTTTAAAGAAAAACTAGATTGTTTTATAATAAAAGCAATCGTTTTTGTTTTCTCCTTGTTAAAGTCATACCTGACATTAACAAGTTTCATCAATTAGAATAAGTTATGTTGTTAAGTTCTACATTATCCAGGGGTCTGGCCTGATTAACAATGAGCAGTGCCATTTATAGGATTTGTCATAGAGTCATACAGTGTGGAAACAAGCCCTTTGGCCCAATTTGCCCACACCGACCAACATGCCCCATCTACACAATTCCCACCTGCCTGCATTTGGCCCATGTCCCTCTAAACCTGGCCTATCCATGTACCTGTCTAATTGCTTCTTAAACATTGCAATGGTACCTGCCTCAACTACCTCTTCTGGCAGCTCGTTCCATACATCCACCACTGTTTGTGTGAAAAAGTTACCCCTCAGATTCCTATAAAATCTTTTCCTCTTTACTATAAACCCATGCCCTCTGCTTATGTAAGGAGGGGAGTGTTCCTACAAAAACGATCTGAGTGTTTCCTAACCAGAAGCCTTGGGTGAACCAGGAGATCTGCATACTTCTGAGGACCAGATCCCGAGCATTCAAGTCTGGCGACGCAGAGGTATACAAGAAGTCCAAATATTATTGAACATTATTGAATGTTTATTGGCCAAGTATGTATACGTACAAGGAATATGCCTTGGTGCTCCGCTCGCAAGTAACAACACGAACATACAGTAAACAATCAAGAATAAAGCATAAAACATTAAAACATTAAGAATAAAACATTATAGTTTAAACATGTGAATGAAATAAACCGAGCAAAAAGAGGCTACAGACTTTTGGTTATTGAGTAGAGCTACTACTCAAGAAAAAAAAGCTGCTTTTATATCTGGCTCTGGCAGCTTTGACAGTCCGGAGTCGCCTTCCAGAGGGAAGTGCTTCAAAGAGTTTGGGGTCAGAGATAATCTTGCTAGCTCGCTTCCTGGTCCTTGCAGTGTACAGTTGGTCAATGTGGGGATGGTTGCAGCCAACAACCTTCTCAGCTGATCGAACGATTCGTTGCTGAGCCAAACCAGACCATGATGGAGGTGGTGAGGACAGACTCTATGATGGCAGTATAGAATTGGACCATCATTGCCTGTGGCAGATTGTGTTTCCTCAGCTGCCGCAGAAAGTACATCCTTTGTTGGGCTTTTTTGACTGTGGAGTCGATGGTGGCCCCCCATTTAAGATCCTTGGGGATGATGGTTCCAAGGAACTTAAATGATTCCACATGGTGAGTGGGGGGAGGGAAGGGGGCGCTCTCCTACAATCTACTATCAATTCCACTGTCTTAAGAGCATTGAGCTCCAGGTTGTTGCGATGGCACCAACTGTGTCACTTCCTGTCCATAGGCAGATTTCTCCCCATCCTGGATCAGTGCTATCAGGGTTGTGTCATCCGCAAACTTGAGAAGCTTGACAGAGGAGTCTGTGGAGGTACAGTCGTTGGTGTAGAGAGAGAGTAAAGGAGAGGGGAGAGGACGCAGCCTTGCGGTGCTCCTATGCTGAGGGTCTGCGGGTCCGAGATGTGCTTTCCCAGCCTCACATGCTACTTCCTGTCTGTCAGGAAGTTGATGATCCCCTGATAGTGGGGTTCAAACACAGTCAACTGGGAGAGTCTGGAGTGTAGCAGCTCTGGCACAATGGTGTTGAATGCAGAGCTAAAATCCACAAACAAAATCCTTGCTTAGGTCCCCTGACGGTCTAGGTGCTGGAGGCTGAGGTGTAGGCCTAGGGAGACTGTGTCATCCACCGATCTATTGGCCCGGTATGCAAACTGCAGAGGGTTTGTGATATTTTTCAGCTGGGCCAGCACAAGTCTTTCAAAGGTCTTCATGACTACAAAGGTCAGTGCGACAGGCTTGTAGTCATTAAGACCAGTGATCCTTGTCGTTTTGGGTACAGGGACAATAGTGGAGACTTTGATATGACCTTGATAAGGCCATTTGGGACTTTTGGTCTAAGCTGGAGGATGAGACAGTTGCTCGGCAATTGTGACAGGGCTTGACTTCCTTACAAGGCAAAAACAGGGGGCAGCTCAAGTGACAGTGAAGCATCACTCCCTGACGAGCAAAATGCGTCGGGACCTGATGGTCCAGCTTCTGGACCTGGTGATGTTCTTAAAACCTGTGCAGACATTTTCAACCTCTCACTGTAAATGAATCGATTGTAATCATGTATTGCCTTTCTGCTGACTGGTTAGCATGCTACAAAAAGCTTTTCACTGTACCTCGGTACACGTGACAATAAACTAAACAGAACTGAACAGATCTCATTAATTAGGTTTGAGGTTCCCAACTGCTTTAAGAGGGCATCATTAATACTCCATCAATAATAATCCAAGAAGAGTAAGGTGACGTGCCTCAATGACTGTTGACCGGTGTGCTTTGAGAGGTTGGTTATGGCGCATATCAACTCCTACCTCAACAAGAACCTCGACCCATTACAATTTGCCCACAGCCACAACAGGTCAACGAAGGATGTGATCTCACTGTGCTCTCCACTGGATCACTTGGACAATAAAAACTTCAGGCTGTTGTTTATAGACTACAGCTCGTGCTCAATACTCCAAACTGGTTACCAAACACGAAACGGAGTCTCTGCGCATCTCTCTACAACTGAATCCTCGACTACATCATTACCAGAGCACAATCTGTTCGAATTTGCAAAACCACTTCTTCAATAGAAATCAGTACGGGTGAACCTCAACGCTGTGTGCTCAGCCCCCTGCTCTACTCGCTCTACACTCACAACTGTGTGGCCAGATTTACTGCAAATTCCATCTTCAAATTCTCCGATGACACCTTGGTTGTTGGACGAATTACAGATGGTGATGAGTCAGAGTATAGAAGTGAGATCAATCGATTGACCAAATGGTGCCACCACAACTACCTGGCTCTCGATGTCAGTAAGACTAAGGAACTGATTATAGACTTTGGTAGAGGAAGGATGAGGACCCACAAACCTGTCTATATCAATGGGACGATGGTGGAGAGAGTCAAAAGCTTCAAATTCCTGGGCTTGCATATTTCTGAAGATCTATCCTGGACCCAGCACACTGATGCAATTATAAAGAAAGCCCAACAACGACTCTACTTCCTGAGAGGATGGTGGAGATTTCGTATGTTAGAGAGGATTCTCTTGAACCTCTCTACAGGTGTAGAGAGACTGGTTGCATCACAGACTGGTTCGGCAACTTGAATGCCCAGGAGTGAAGAAGACTGCAAAAAGTTGTGAACACTGCCCAGTCCAAGGGATTTACCAGAATCGCTGCCTCAAAAAGGCAGCCAGCATCATCAGAGACCACACCACCCTGGCCACACACTCATTTCACCCCTGCCATTGGGAAGAAGGTACAGGAACCTGAAAACTGTAAAGCCCAGGTTCAGGAACAGCTTCTTCCCTACAGCCATCAGGCTACTAAACACTACAACCAAATAAGCTCTGAACTACAAAGACTGTTATTGTTATTATTGCACTATTATTGCACTGTTTTTTATGTGTACATGTGTGTTTGTGCATATGTGTGTGTCCCAAACATGTGCATATGTGTGTGTCCCAAACATGGTGCCCTGAAATGGTGGGACTATTTAAAAACACAGCTGTAATTTCTACATTGTGAAACCAAAATGTATAAAAATGGCCTTTAATAAAATCTGATAATGTGCACTTTAACCACATGTGATTTTTTTTCTATCACAAATCTCAAATTGTGGAGTACAGAGACAAATAAATAAATGATGGGTCTTTGTCCTAAACATTATGGAGGGCACTGTAGCATTATAGAAATAGCAAATAAACATTTTTAGAAGGATAATCAGTTTACGAAGAGTGTAAATGGTTGTTTACAGAGGAGTTTGGAGATATAATGCCCTTCCAAAATTCTCAATTATACTTGACACATCATAAGCTAAAACTAATTCGGCAATGTCAAGTATTTATGCCTGCAGTATTTGGACACAAGGGGAGAGGTGGTTCCTCTATTATGTACGCAATAAAAAGCTGATTTCCTTTCACTGCTGGTGTATTGATATCACAAACAGTTTTGGGTGTACTATAAAAATACTCTCAATTTTTTTCACGATACAATGATGTATATGTTTAAGTATTTGTTTAGATAAGACCAGTATTTCTGTGGTAACCATACCGATCTTGGAAGTTTAGCCACTTGTTTTTTTAAATTGAATTAGAAATAATGCACTAGATTAAATTCAGTACTATGGTTTCCTTTCAGCCACTATGTGCAAAACTAGTTTACATAAAAATGAACAGTTGCAAGAAGTTGCTTAATTGTATGTCAGTTTTGTTTTTTGTATATGAGGGAAATTAGGTTTAAGGTGTCTACTATTTATTTGTTTTCAAAGAGGAGATTGATAGGTTCTTGATTAGTAAGGGTGTCAAAGGTTATGGGCAGAAGGCAGGACAATGGGGTTGAGGGGGAAAATAGATCAGCCATGATGAAATGGCGGAGCAGACTCGAAGAGCCGAATGGCTTAATTCTGCTCCTATGTCTTGCATTCTAGCTGATTCGATTTTATGGTTTAAAGATCACTTTTCTTAAAGTATCACCACAATTAAAAGTAACATATAAACTAAGTTAAAATCAAATATTTCTATAGCACTGCCTGAAACCATAATATTTTTCCCCAAAAGGAGAATATTGAAAGAACATTGAGTATTGCAAGCGCTTCAAAGTATAGTCTAGCATTTAAAATAAAAGTTGTAATCCAAGAATACAGGATTCCTTGCATTTATATCACTTTTCAACCCAAGTCTTGATGGGAATTCTGTGAGGGCGTTGGTTAACTTTTCAACCCACACACGCAGGTAAGGAATTGAACCTTGGGCAATTTGAGTTTGACAGGTGCTCAAGTAATTGGATACTGAAATAACACTAAGCCATTTATAGTGGCTTGTATCGCAAACCTCTCTATTTTAACAAAGATTGATGGGCAATCATGCTGTATGCCTCTTGTACCATCCTATTTATGTTGTTACTTTCAAAGAGCTAGGACTTGTGCTGGAAAGCCCTCTGGACATCAGTGCTCCAAGGGTTCCTGCCATTCACTGCATACTCCTCCCCTTAAACAAAGTCAAAAACTTCACATTTGGATTAAATTCCATCTACCATTTCCTTGCCCATATTTCCAACCGGTCTAATGCTTGTTCAATCCTTTGCCCATCTTCCTTACTATCGACAACTCCACGAAATACACGCAGAGGTGTATAAAAAGTCCAGATATGACCTTGACAAAGCCATCAAAAAGGCCAACAGGGACTTTTGATCTAAGCTGGAGGATAAGGCGGATGTTTGACAACAGCGGCAGTGCTTGCATGCCGTCACTTCCTCCAAGGCGGAAATCAGGAGGCAGCTCAAGTGACAGCGAAGCGTCACTCCCTGACGAGCTCAATGCGTTCTACGCATGGTTTGAAAGGGAGAACTGATGTGCTTTCCCGAGACCCCATACGGTATGGTATCCATATGGTATCACAGTCACAGAGGCTGACGTCAGAAGATCCTTCAGTGGGGTGAACCTTTGGAAAGCGTTTGGACCTGATGGTATATCCAATTGAGTTCTCAAAAACTGTGCAGATCAACTGACTGAAGTTTTGCGGACATTTTCAACCTCATTATTGCGGTCTGAGGTTCCCACCTGCTTTAAGAGGGCATCAATAATACTGGTGCCCAAGAAGAGTAAGGTGATGTGCCTTAACGACAATCGACCGGTGGCACTAAAGTACTTTGAGAGATTGGTGATTGTGCATATCAACTCCTACCTCACCAAGAACCTCGACCCACTACAGTTTGCCTACCACCACAACAGGTCAATGGAGGATGCGATCTCACTGGCTCTCCGCTCTGCACTGGACCATTTGGACAATAAAAACACACATCAGGCTGAAGAAGGGTCTCAACCCGAAATGTCTCCAGAGATGCTGCCTGTCCCGCTGAGTAACTCCAGCATTTTGTGTCATACATCAGGCTGTTTATAGACTACAGCTCGGCGTAAAATATCATCATCCCCTCCAAGCTGGGTACCAAGCTCACAGTACTAAGTCTCTGCACATCCCTCTACAATTGGATCCTCGACTTCCTCATCAACAGACCACAGTCGGTTTGAATTGGCAGAAACACTTCCTCCTCAATAACAAGCAGTACGGGAGCACCTCAAGGCTGTGTGCTCTACACACTAAACTCATGACTGTATAGCTGGACACAGTGCAAACTCGATCTTCAAGTTCGCCGAATGTTGTTAGACGAATTGCAGATGGTCATGAGTCAGAGTATAGAAGTGAGATCGATCGATTGACCAAATGGTGCCAGCTCAGCAACCTGGCTCTCAATATCAGTAAGACCAATGAACTGAATGTGGACTTTGGAAGAGGAAGGGACCCACAATCTTGTTTATATCAACGGGACAATGGTGGAGAGAGTCAAAAACTTCGTTCCTGGGCATGCATATTTCTGAAGATCTTTCCTGGACCTAACACACTGATACAATTATAAAGAAAGCACATCCACACCCCTACTTCCTGAGAAGATTACGGAGATTTGGTATGTCAAAGAGGATTGTCTTGCACCCCTGCAGATGTACAGTAGAGAGCAGATTGGCTGGTTGACACAAAATGCTGGAGTAACTCAGCGTGTCAGGCAGCATCTCAGGAGAGAAGGAATGGGTGACGTTCCGGGTCGAGGCCCTTCTTCAGACTACACATATTGGCTGGTTGCATCACAGCCTGGTTCTGCAACTTGAATGTCCAGGAGCGAAGAAGACTACAAAACGTTGTGAACACTGTCCAGTCCATTACTGGCTCTGACCTCCCTATCATTAAAGGAATCGCTGCCTCAAAAAGACAGCCAGCATAATCGGAGACTCGCACCACCCTCACACACTCATTTCACACCTGCCATCAAGAAGAAGGTACAGGAGCCTGAAAACCGACGTCCAGGTTCGGGAACAGCTTCTTCCCTACAGCCATTCGGCTATTAAACACTACAACCTCAAATAAGCTCTGAACTACCTGGATGATTATTGCACTATTATTGGGGGGGTTTTGTGTGTACGCATGTGTGCATGCGTGTGTGTGTGTGTGTATATGTATATATATATACATATAAATATAAATAAATGTATATTTGTGTGTGTATATACACTGAATTTTTTTTCTCGTTTATTCTTTTGTTTACTGTGTACTATGTTTACATATGCTGTTGCAAGTAAGAATTTCATTGTTCTATCTGGGACATATGACAATAAAACACTCTTGACTCTTGAAATATTGTATTGACTGCAAACTGATTAATCAGCCCACCTATATTTTTGTGCAAGTCTATCTATTTCACAACTTGGAGGAACAGCGCCTCGTATTTTGTTTGGGCAGGTTACAACCCATCAGTATGAATATTGATTTCTCTAACTTCAAATAATCCATTGCTTTCCCTCTCTGTCCCTCCCCCACATTAGTTCTCGACTAGTTTTACTGTCCTGATTAATTTTACTGATTGTATGGCTCATTGTCACATTCCCCTCAGCTAACAATGAACCTATATTTCCTTGATCAACGTCTGCTTTGATCTGTCGTTTTCACACCTTGCCCGTCCATAGCTCCAGTCTCCCTCTCCCCTGACTCTCAGACTGGTCTCAACCCGAAATGTCATTCATTCCTTCTCCCCAGAGATGCTGCCTGTCCTGCCGAGTTACTCCAGCATTTTGTGTCGATCTTCAGTTAAATGGAGAGGCTGTTTCCAACTTTGAGGAATCACATAATGGAACAGCCAAGCTTCGAGTGCACATCTCCATAATGGACAAACTTCAAGTGTTGTGAATGTGTTGGGAAAATTTCTGGTGGAGTCTGGGAAAAAAGACTTAATTTAGATTTTCCACTTAAGCTTCTTTCATGATCTTTATTTTCAATTTTCTTTATTTGAATCAATGCCATTATAAGGTTACAATGCCCTCCATAATGTTTGGAACAAAGACCCATCGTTTATTTATTTGCCTCTGTACTCCACAATTTGAGATTTGTAATAGAAAAAAATCACGTGGTTAAGTGCACATTGTCAGATTTTAATTAAGGCCATTTCTATACATTTTGGTTTCACCATGTAGAAATTACAGCAGTGTTTATACATAGTCCCCCCCCCCCCCCCCCCCCCCCCCTTCAGGGCACCATGATGTTTGGGACACAGGAATGTCATGTAAATGAAAGTAGTCATGTTTAGTATTTTGTTGCATATCCTTTGCATGCTATGACTGCTTGAAGTCTGCGATTCATGGACATCACCAGTCGCTGGGTGTCTTCTCTGGTGATGCTCTGCCAGGCCTGTATTGCAGCCATCTTTAGCTTATGATTGTTTTGGGGGCTAGTCCCCTTCAGTTTTCTCTTCAGCATATAAAAGACATGCTCAATTGGGTTCAGATCGGGTGATTGATTTGGCCACTCAAGAATTTACCATTTTTTAGCTTTGAAAACTCCTTTGTTGCTTTAGAGGTATGTTTGGAATCATTGTCTTGCTGCAGAATGAACTGCCGGCCAATGAGTTTTGAGGCACTTGTTTGAACTTGAGCAGATAGGATGTGTCTATACACTTCAGAATTCATTATGCTACTACCATCAGCAGTTGTATCATCAATGAAGATAAGTGAGTCAGTACCTTCAGCAGCCATACATGCCCAGGCCATAACACCCCCACCACTGTGTTTCACAGATGAGGTAGTATGCTTTGAATCTTGGGCAGTTCCTTCTCTCCTCCATACTTTGCTCTTGCCATCACTCTGATATAAGTTAATCTTCATCTCATCTGTCCACAAGAACTTTTTCCAGAACTGTGGTTGCTCTTTTAAGTACTTCTTTGCAAACTGTAACCTGGCCATCCTATTTTTGCAGCTAACCAGTGGTTTGCATCTTGCAGTGTAGCCTCTGTATCTGTTCATGAAGTCTTCTGCAGACAGTGGTCTTTGACAAATCCACACCTGAAGAGTGTTTCTGATCTGTCGGACAGGTGCTTGGGGATTTTTCTTTATGATAGAGAGAATTCTGTCATCAGCTGTGGAGGTCTTCCTTGGCCTGTCTAGTCCCTTTGCGATTAGTAAGCTCACCAGTGCTCTCTTTCTTCTTAATGATGTTCCAAACAGTTGATTTTGGTAAGCCTAAGGTTTGGCTGATGTCTCTAACAGTTTTATTCTTGTTTCTCAGTCTCATGGCTTCTTTGGCTTTCATTGGCACAACTTTGGTCCTCGTGTTGATAAACAGCAAGAAAAGTTTCCAAATGTGATGAACAGACTGGAGGAAAGACTAAGTGCTGAGAGCTCTCTTATACCTGTATTCAGGGGGCATTTAAACACACCTGAGCAATTACGAACACCTGTGAAGCCATGTATCCCAAACATTATGGTGCCCTGAAATGGGGGGACTTTGTATTGAGCACTACAAACTCCCAACTAAAGTACAAACTGCAAATTATCTTTGTTGCTTTTGAGACTTTAGGCTTTTGTTTTACACCAATATTGTTTGTTTTTAAAGTTTATTGAACTTTTATTTATTTTGTTAACGGTGAGTACTATGTTTGCAGACCTATTATGTCGCAAGTATGAATTTCACTTCTGTTTTCACTATATATGACAATTAAACACTTGATCATGTCCTTAAAAAGTACTCAAATGAAGGCCTTTACAGTTCAACAATGTAATATTCCACACTGTTAAAATTGCAAGCCTAATTGTGTCTCTGGCCATAATTCGCAATGACCTCCCTGTTACATTTTATTTTTTTGTTTCTAAATTTGCAAAATACCACGTTGGGATGAAAATTTGATGATTGAGTTGAAATTTGCCCATGAATCTGTATACTTGTGTTGTTGATGAAATGAATTATTTTTAATATTTTTATCTTTAAAAAAACGCCTTGTAAAATATTGCTTTGTGCTGCGTACCGTTAGCCTTCTGTTAATTTTCTCTCAAAGTCCAAAAAAATGCAATTGTTCCTTAACATAAACTAATGTGATAGACAATGGACAATAGGTGCAGGAGGAGGCCATTCGGCCCTTCGAGCCAGCACCGACAGCCATTCAATGTGATTATGGCTGATCATTCTCAATCAGTACCCCGTTCCTGCCTTCTCCCCATACCCCCTGACTGCACTATCCTTAAGAGCTCTATCCAGCTCTCTCTTGAATGCATTCAGAGAATTGGCCTCCACTGCCTTCTGAGGCAGAGAATTCCACAGATTCACAACTCTCTGACTGAAAAGGTTTTTCCTCATCTCAGTTCTAAATGGCCTACCCCTTATTCTTAAACTGTGGCCCCTTGTTCTGGACTCCCCCAACATTGGGAACATGTTTCCTGCCTCTAACGTGTCCAACCCCTTAATAATCTTATACGTTTCGATAAGATCTCCTCTCATCCTTCTAATATATATTATCTTATTGCTATCTGAATTTTCCCATTAATAAAATATATAATATAATTAATATAAATATAATAATAAATATAATTAATAGAATATAAAAAGTGGTTACATTTATGCAATACCTTTCTATAAATACAGTACTTTTAATTATATATTTTGTTTGCCCTTTGTAGATGCCCTCCTCGTACTTTTCTTCCAGCTCTATGCAAATTTTTTCTGGATGAAAGTGCGCCCGATAATGTATTGGAAGTGACAGCCCGTGCCATTACATACTACTTGGATGTGTCTGCTGAATGTACACGAAGGATAGTTGGAGTGGACGGAGCAATCAAAGCACTTTGTAATCGTTTGGTTGTAGTTGAGCTCAATAATAGGACTAGTAGAGATCTTGCTGAACAGTGCGTGAAGGTAATGACCATCTTTTCTGCAATTAATCTGATATTTTAAAAAAGACTCTTTTGTCTTTGCTATTATTTTATAAGGAACTGATTTTGTGAAATGTGGAATAACTTTAGATCTGAAGATAAACACAAAAATGCTGGAGTAACTCAGCGGGGTCAGGCAGCACCACTGGAGAAAATGGATAGGAGACATTTTGGGTTGGGACCCTTCTTCGTAAGGCATGACATGCCCTGCACAACACTATGCAGACTGTCCCTAATTAGCATTCTCTTTCAAATGTGTGTAAATCCTCCCACTAAGTGTCTCCTCCCACAGCTTCCCTACCACTGATGAGGTCTTCCACCCTATAATTTCCTAGATTATATCTACTTCCCGTCTTAAACAAAGGAACAACATTGACTACTCGCCAGTCTCTCGGGACCTCGCCTGTGGCTAGAACGAATACAAAGATCTTTGTCAAGGCCTCAGCTATCTCGCCTCTGGCCTCACTCAATAACCTGGAATAGATGTACCAGACCCTAAGGACTTATCTACCTTGGTGCTCTTTGCAAATCACAATTTGGGACAGAACTAGTTCAGAATATAGTTTAGAGATACCCTTTGAAAACAGCCCCTTTGGCCCACTGAGTCCACGCTGACCAGCGATTGCCCATACATTAGAGCTATCCTACACATGGGGACTATGTATAGAAGCTACTTAACCTACGAACATGCACGCCTTTGGAATGTGGGAAGAAACCGTAGAAAACCCATGAGCTTGCAATATTGTAAATAAGTTTTCTTTTCCCTGCTCTATTTGTTGCTAATCTCAGAAAATGATAAATTACAATAAATATGATCTAATTTTACAGGTACTTGAACTTATCTGTACTCGAGAATCAGGCGCAGTATTTGAAGCAGGAGGCTTGAATTGTGTGTTAACCTTTATACGGGATAGTGGTCACCTTGTGCATAAAGACACATTACATTCTGCAATGGCTGTAGTTTCCAGACTTTGTGGGAAAATGGAGCCTCAGGATTCATCTCTTGAAACGTGTGTGGAGTCTTTGTCCAGTTTATTGAAACACGAAGATCCACAAGTAAGTACAACTAGGAACCAACCGCAAGTGGCTAGTTGATAACATTTTCTTATCTGGAATTATTTTAACAACTTAAGTTATTACCTAATTTTCCTTTTCAAAATATGCTTTTGTGATGTCAAAGTTCTTTTCACATCTTCCAAAGATATGTGTTGGTCTGAAGTTGAGATATTTACATTTTTTTATTGGGAGGAAGAAGGATCATTTTTAAACTAACATTACATTCATTTAGCCTTCAGTTCACTTCAACAATAGTTGTTTCAGATGTTCAGCAGCAAAATAAAACTGAATTATCTTTTGATTGCTATCTTTATCCGACTTTTCTGCACTTTATGTTGCACTAAACGTTATTTTGTTTATGCTATATCTGTACACTGCGGTTGATTGTAATCATCTATAGTCTTTCAGCTGACTAGATAGCGCACAACAAAAAAGCTTTTCACTGCACCTCGCACGTGACAATAAATTAGTTTTACTTCTGCACGGCTTAGATTTAATCCAGATAATGGATGCATCTTTTCTCATTTCAGGTATCGGATGGGGCTCTGCGTTGTTTTGCTTCATTAGCGGATCGATTCACCCGTCGTGGAGTTGATCCTGCACCTTTGGCAAAACATGGATTGACTGAAGAACTACTTTCTCGTATGGCAGCAGCGGGTGGTTTAGTGGCAGGAGGGTCTTCATCTGCTTGCAAACCTGGCCGTACATCCACAGGAGCAACTCCAAATGCAGCTGATTCTAAACTTAGTAACCAAGTCTCAACAATTGTTAGTCTACTTTCCACACTTTGCAGAGGCTCACCTGTTGTGACACATGTAAGGATTCAGCTCTTTTAACTCCCTACTTGGGCATGATTCTACAGTAGCAAAGGAAAAACAAAGGACAGTTGAAGATTTGCATATTACTTTTTTGGGGGAAATAATTATTTTAATTGAAGAATGTTATAGATAGTAGATATCAAAATGTAGACAATACTTAATTCCTGTAAAGATTTTCATATGTTGTAACTTTAAAATATTTTGGACTTTATATTTGTATTTAAACTATGGATTATCTCTCTCTTCCCCTGATAGCACAATTCATATTCAACTTTGGGTCACTTAGTTATAAATTTACTAAAATGAGAACTATTAAAATGTTTGACTTCTGAATTGGATATCTGCAATCAAACTCATTAAAAATTATTCTGGTTTTATACCATTTCATTTTTCGTAGTTCAAATAAAGCAGTTGGCTCTATTCATTGACTACAGGAATCCAGAGATAATGAAGTTATCATGCTATTCGTCCTGTTCTAACATTTGTTGTTTGATTTCGTCATTGTATTGTTAATAGATGTTTTTCCCATAGGATTTATTAAGATCCGCACTACCTGACTCGATAGAAAGTGCACTGCAGGGTGATGAAAGGTGTGTGCTCGACACTATGCGGCTGGTGGATCTACTTCTGGTATTACTTTTTGAAGGACGTAAAGCTTTGCCAAAGTCTAGTGCTGGTTCCACGGGCAGGATCCCTGGCCTAAGGAGGCTGGACAGTTCTGGAGAGCGTTCTCATCGTCAGCTTATTGATTGCATTCGTAGTAAAGACACCGATGCACTGATAGATGCTATTGATACTGGAGGTAGGTTAATGCTTGTGTGTGGAAAAACGACATGTATTTTCTTAAACTGTGCCTCCCCTCAGTCTGATTTTTTATTTTGTTGCATTAGCTTTTGAAGTGAACTTCATGGATGACGTGGGCCAAACCCTTTTGAATTGGGCTTCAGCTTTTGGAACTCAGGAAATGGTAAGCAAATACGTCCACTTTTTTGAGCTGGTCCATTGTTCAGACTTAAATATTGATGTGAGCCGTAAAATAATGATCTTCAGTACAGTAAAAGCCACCTGCCATTCTTTTCAGTCAGGTGTCAAATTAGTAACGTTAAGAACAAAAAATTAAATTTTGCACCGAGTATAGATTGGAAAATTTAATGGTTACTTAAAACAGAAATGTCTCATCAAACGATCTTTTCAGGTGGAATTTCTATGTGAGAGAGGTGCTGATGTCAACAGGGGTCAGAGATCCTCATCGCTGCATTATGCAGCTTGTTTTGGAAGACCACAAGTTGCAAAGGTTCGATCGATTCTTCTCTTTGAATTAACTATTGTGGAAAAGAGTTTAATTACTAGGTATTGGGCAATGTGATACAAAGTTATTGCAGTCAATCTGGATATATTTCTTGATTTATAGGTGCATATGTTCTTATGAAGGATAACATTTGAACGTGGAAGGGCATGGCTTATGGTCAAAATTAAACATAGTTTCTCTTGATTGCTGTTTGTGGTGTCTCATTGGAGTTATGCTTGTGTGTGCAATGGTTTGAGTTCAATTAAATGGCTGCGACATCACACTAACAATTACACACATGTAGGGCAATAGCTGAGATGAGTTTCATAAACATTGCTGGCACCAAGACAGATGATTCCCAGCAAAAGAATTTGGGGGCAGTTGGGAGAAAGAAACTGGAGGGATATGTGGCAATTATTGAAGATTGCCTCTTATCGTATTAATTTATATTTCGAGATTTGACCGATTGTTGTGCCCATTTCGTCGTATGACTCTGATGAAGGGCTCAAATAATTTGAGGAACTGTGGACCAATTTGTTGACAACCTTTTCAAATAGGGAAAAAATCTGTTACTAAAAATGAAAGGTTAATCAGAGGTACCCAACATATATTTGTTCTTGCTGAGAATGACAATCATATTTTGAAATGACAATTCAATGGATAGTTAAAATAATAGGTTTAAATAGCCATTGAGCTTTTATGTGGTGAGGGATTTGCCACGCAGTTGGAAGGTGAAATTTAATGCAGCATTGCCACCTGGGAGTTAGAATCGAGGAATAATTCAACTGGAAAATCAAGTCCCAGCTCAGTGGAATGTAGGTGAACGGTGAATGATGATACATTATAAAAAATGAAGAGCTTTTTTTAATGAAAAATTAAGAGAATATTTAAAATTGTTAATGGGTCTCTCAAATGGTATGTTCATTCAAGGGTATCAGACCAACTATTATGTATTTATGATTATTAATATTTGAACAAATATGATTTGCATATTACCTGATTTTCACTAATGATATCTTTAAGTTAACAGCTTGCTCTTTGTTTTTCGTAGACTTTGTTAAGGCATGGTGCAAATCCTGATCTCCGTGACGAAGATGGTAAAACACCTCTGGATAAAGCACGAGAGAGAGGTCACAGTGAGGTTGTGGCCATATTACAGTCTCCAGGTTTGAATTTTTATTCAGCAGATCAAAATCAAAATATAAATTTATTGATGATTTTAGTATGTTTAAGATAATACAATGTTTGCGCTTTTGATTTAATTGAATTACTATGAATAAGTCTTCAGCCGTATTTTGAAGAGATTATATGGAATCTCTTCAAAATAGTCGCTGATATATTTAGAGAATTGGTTACATAGTTGTTCTAAATGTTGAAGAGCTGTAATATGTTGAAATGTGATTTTAATGTCTGTATGAGATTGGAATGACAATTGGTTACAAAGTTGTTCTTCAAGTTGAAGATCTGTAAAATGTTTAATTTTAATGTCTGACTGATATCGGAATGATGGTTGGGTGCCAAATCTGCCTTTTCAGTGCATTGAAAACAAAATGTGCTTGAAGACCCTGTTTCTGGATGTGTAAAAATGTAACTTCATTTGGAGCTTAAACTATTTATTTACATCACAAAGATGAAATAGCCATGCAATTTTTTGAGCATGCCTCCCATAATATCTGACCTTCACCAATGTCAGGGCTGATCTTTTGCTTCAGTCTATTTTCTTTCTTTGAACTTGCATCCCTTCAGTCCAAAACTCTGTAGAACACATTCTCAAATGTGCTCATTGTGTATCAACAGCCACCTGGCAAAGATAATTAAGATTTATACAGTTCCCTGAATATAAAATATTTTGCTTTCCATTTGTCCTAAGTGGCCAACACTTTTATCTTGAGACTAGAACAGGATGGACCCGATGGGCCCAAAGCTCTCCTGCATTGGTATAGCACCCTCTCCTCCCCCACTCTCCCCCCTTCCCCTCCCCCCAACTCCACTCTTAGGGGCTCTCTGGCTCCCCCTCTTCCCCCCCCCCAACTCACCCACTCCATTCTCCCTTATCCTCCCCCCCCCCCTCCCCCACTCTTAGGAAACATACATACAAGATGTTCTAGTAATATAATATACTAAACCAAGTGGACCCGTTGGGCCCATGCCAAGATGGCGGAGCGTGAGGAGGAGGAGAGCGGCCGCCATCTTTGTGAAGACGGGACCGTCGGAGGCAGCGACCGCTGAAGGAGGAGAAGAAGCTGTGTGCGGTAAATGAAGGAGGAGATATTTAAGTAGAAATTTCAGGAGCTTGGGGCCTTGGGTTCAAATATGTGTTCTACGCTTGTGAAGAGATTAGTTTAAGGCAAAAATCATGAATATGGGAGTTGTTGAGTTGGAAGAGATTAGAAAGATGAACAGGGGTGAGGCCATGGGGGCGATGAGAATTTAAAAATTGCGTCAATGTTTAATTGATGCCAGTATACATAATTTAGCACAAGGTGGATGTAAACGTAAACAGAAATACTGGAAGAACTTAGCCAGTTAAGCAGCATCAATGGAAAGAGAAACCAGTTAATTTTTCGGGTTGAAGACCCTTCATCAGAATGCTAAATCTGACTTGCTGCATTTGATGATGGGCACCAATGGTTTGGATGACCATATTTCTCTGGAGGCTGGCCTAAAGTGCTTGTACCTTCAGATAACAAATGCATGGGTGACTATTTTGGAGCAGAGGAGCTGAAATGGGTTTAGTTAAATGATTTAATTGGAAGCTGCTTATCTGGTACAGGATGTTGGGCAAGTAATTCGGAAGGTAAAATGAAGGGGCATGAAAGATGCAGAGGTAGAATGTGATGTCAGAAGCGTGGATGTTGAGAAGTAGGAGGAGCTCATCAATAAATCTGTGGGGGTTGGGGAGAACATCATGGTTAGTGGGGCAGTCATAGGAAGAGAAAGCCATTGCAGGTGCTATCTAATAGCAACATGCTGTAACTATATATTCAGCTTTTATTTCTGTGAAAGTCAGTATTGTAGTTGTGTTGCTGTCATTCCTAGAAGTAAGGTGTGAAAGTAGGAATCTTCAGGCTAATATTTGGGATGGAATCTCAGATCTGAAACTCCTTAGTAGTCTGGAATGTTGGTTTCAAAATGACCTTTTTTCCCCATCCATATATATATACCAATGACACATATCTTTCTCTGGAGCATTAAAGAGCTTCCTTTCGTGGTTAAAAATACGGAGACTAGCTTATTTTAAAATTTCAGATTTACCTAATTACTTGTTTTTAAATTCCATAGCTGGAGTGGTGGGATTTGATCTTGTGATTCAATGTCCTAGAATTCTAGCTGTTAGTTTGGCAACTTGATCACAATATTATCATAGGAGTTGTAGTTATTGGAATTTAGAGGAATAAGAGGGATTGACAAGAGAGGCTGTCAAAATGCTGGAGTGACTCAGCGGGTCAGGCAGCATCTCTGGAGAAAAGGAATATTATATTTTGGGTCCAGGCACTTCATTCTCTTGCAAATTGTGTTTGATACTTGAGCTGCTTTTTGCCATTCTCTTTTGCAGACATTAATGTTTCACCCATTGAAACATCTACAAACCTTTGTAATAGAAAGAAATGTGCATAAAATGGATTTTAATTGTTTTGGTTTTAGGAGATTGGATGTGTCCTGTAAATAAAGGAGAGGATAAGAAGAAAAAAGATGCTAACAGAGAAGATGAAGATGGAAATGAACCAAAAGGAGACCCTGAAATGGCCCCACTATACTTGAAGAGATTGTTGCCAGTTTTTGCACAGACATTTCAACAAACTATGCTACCATCCATCAGGTGAATATTTTCAAATTGGATATGTTTCTTAAAATATGGCTTCTATTGGTGGGAATAAACTAAAAAGCAGCAATAATTAAAAGTGTTTTAATATACATATTAAGTAGGAGCATACAAGTATTGCATTTGTTGCTTTTGTTGAAGTTTAAGGAACACTGTTGATGTCATGAGTTTTGCCTGGACAGCCTCAGAATATAGGCTTCTCTGAAATCTTGCAAAGTTCATAGAGTGTGCTAAAATTAACAGGATGATTTCTTCAGAATTTAGATGACATTCTTTCAATGGGTACCTAAGTGGTATTGTTGGAACCACTCCATTAACAGGCTTTCTGAGGGACAAGGTTTGCATCAAAGCCAATACCTACCCCACTGGTGTTATAGACAATAGGTGCAGGAGGAGGCCATTCGGCCCTTCGAGCCATTCAATGTGATCATGGTTGATCATTCTCAATCAGTACCCCGTTCCTGCCTTCTCCCCTACCCCCTGACTCCACTATCCTTAAGAGCTCTATCTAGCTCTCTCTTGAATGCATTCAGAGAATTGGCCTCCACTGCCTCCTGAGGCAGTGAATTCCACAGATTCACAACTCTGACTGAAAAAGTGTTTCCTCATCTGTCTTTGTTATTTGTCTTTGCATAATAAAATGTATAGTTTCTCCAACGTGAATAGAACTAATATGTTCAGAAATACTTGTAACAAGAAAAAAATGTCAACTGTTACAAGATTCGGATGTTATTGAATCTGGATCTGAACTTTAAATGCACGTTTTGATCTATTCATATGATGTATCAATGTCTCCTCTGTGGTTGCAGTCTGCCTGCTCTATTTTGATTTATACATATCCATGATAACCCAAGAGAAACCCATGGCCTAAATAGGCTGGCCTAAAGGAATTGAAAGAGCCGTTTGGAATGGCTAGTTCTGGCAAGGAGAGATATAAGGTGCCTTGTGAGGAAAGAGGAGATGCCTGAATGTGCATTTTGGATGACCTCTCGAAGGACTGGTTCGACAATAGCACAGCCAAAGGCTGGCATAGCCTGTTCTGTCGATGTTTCAGCTTCCCAATCCAGCTGGGTGGCTAACCTCAACACTGGTTCCCTGCTGCCTCACTTCACTCCTTGAGGTCTGCTCTTTGCATGTTCCTAACAGGATTCTTCTCTTTGTGAAGAGTGGTGTGGGTGGGTGGTGGGATCCAGCCTATACTCCATTAGGGGGAAAGACCTTTTCTCACGTGACATCTCTCTCTTCATGAAGAAAAGCAACTTGTTTGTGAAGATCAGCTATCTGCTCACAAATATTGCAATTTTTAAGAAAAGCTATTGACAATGGGGTTTGATATGATAAACAGGAATATATATATGTTTAGAAACTAGGAACTGCAGATGCTAATTTACAAAATAAGTTACAAAGTGTTGGAGTAACACATTGGGTCAGGCAGCATCTATGGAGAACATGGATAGGTAACCCGACCTGAAACGTCATCTATCCATGTTCTCCATAGGTCTGACCCACTGCATTACTCCAGCACTTTTTAAATAAACATAGCACAAAAAGTAAGGAAATTTGTGTTTGGTAGATTATTTCTTTGTTGTAACAATGCTTCTTGGCAATAAATCTTATACCGTTGGAAAGCCTGTTTATTTCCCTTTTAAATGGTGCCACATTTGTAAGGAACATGCATTTGTGGGATGAGCAGCAGAGCTGAGTATATGGGTTGCGCCAATGAAAAATTTGCCAAATCTTCTCTGCCAATGCCAAACAGCTTATTCTGCTGTTGCTATTGACTCTTGTTTTGAGCTTCTGGTACCCCCAGGTGCTGACAAGAATGGGATGCCATCCCACAACAGTGTGTGACCAGGCTGGTGACCAGCATGAGGAGGAGGTGCCAGGCTGTTATGGTTGTGTATGGTTCTTCCACACGCTACTGTGGCTCCTGTTTATTAAATGAATAAATTGTTAAATTGCCAATATGTCTTGTTTCTTCAGACTTCAATCATCCAATCCACCAAACAACACCGAACAAGAGTCAATGGCAGAATAAGCTGTTTGGCATTGGCAGAGAAGATTTGGCAGATTTTTCATGGGCGCAACCCACATACTCAGCTCTGCTGCTCATCCCACAAATGCATGTTCCTTACAAATGTGGCACCATTTAAAAGGGAAATAAACAGGCTTTCCAACGGTATAAGATTTATTGCCAAGAAGCATTGTTACAACAAAGATATAATCTATCAAACACAAATATCCTTACTTTTTGTGCTATGTTTATATGGAAAGTTTGATCAGAGGAGACTTCACTTAGAATACATTAAACAATGCATTATAATTTGTGAGAAACATTTTCATGATTGCCATTAGTACTTTGAAATAGGTATAATTTTAGTTGACTTTTGTCAATTATTTAGCTTGTTACCGTTTTATTTTAGTCATCAATGTTCATTTTCCTCTTTATATTTTTAGGAAAGCAAGTCTCGCTCTTGTTCGAAAGATGGTACATTATTGTTCTGAGGCGCTTCTGAAGGAAGTGTGTGATTCTGACGCTGGCCATAATTTGCCCACAGTGCTGGTGGAAATTACAGCCACAGTCCTAGATCAAGAGGTTAGACTGTCTTCTAATAAAAGTAAAATGCTGTCTCCAAATTGAACATTTGGGGGTTCGATAACATGAGATTGTCATTGAGTCATAAAGTCAATCATACAACACGGAAACAGGCCCTTCGGCCCAATTTGCGTATGCTGACCTAGGTGCCCTATCTACGCTCGTCCCATCTCCCCACGTTTGGTCCAGATCCCTTAAACCTTTCCTATCCAAAATAAAGATTAAATGTCCAAATTATTGGATGTCTTCTCACCCATTTCAGGTTAAATGTACCATTTAAATGTAACCCAAGTAGTTGAATTAAATTATTACCGAGGAACATTAAAACTGATCACATGAGGCGCTAAAATTTAATGCATCAAATCTTCCTTTAGTTGTGATAGTCTTCCAGTTTTTAAGTCTTTAGGTTGTTGAAGTGGAGCATTTATCTTCACCAGCTGAATAGTTGGTGATTTTTTGTCATGTCTGCATTGAACAATATACATATGAAATATAAATTGAGCGCTTGACAACAAAGCTTCATTCATGATACAGCAGTGTGATGCTTGTGTTATAGGATGATGATGACGGCCATTTGCTAGCTCTGCAGATCATTAGAGATCTTGTAGACAAAGGAGGTGACCTCTTTCTGGATCAACTTGCAAGGCTTGGAGTAATCAATAAAGTGTCCACCTTGGCAGGGCCATCTTCAGATGATGAAAATGAAGAGGATTGCAAGCCTGATAAGGTGATCTTTATTTTATTTGAAAGATTTTCATACAGAAAATCAGCTTACAATTGCAGTTTAACAATTCTGAACAAACAGTTGAAATGTATGTAAGTAATGTAAGATAGACAGTGCATCATGCTGCCAGATCTGCTGAGTTACTCCAGCATTTTGCATCTATCTTTGGTATAAACCAACATCTGCAGTTCTTTGCTTCTGCATGTAAGTAATGTCTGTCTTGGACAACCATAAATATCATTTCAAGGGCATGAAATTTGTAGTGGGTGTTCATTATTTGGCTAGAGGTTGATCGAAAGTTGCTTAATTCCATAAAAGTTACAAATGAAACGATCCACCCCCACAGTGCTATGGTTATAACTTGCATAGCCCCGTACATATTGAAATAGGAATTGAAGCCTTCAATTCACTCCACTATACAACGTGTAAATATATATGTTCTCTGCAGATAAATAATATCTTTAATACCACACATCTTTTTATATTGCTGTACTTTGAGATTTTCCATCTCAATGGGACACTTTCCATCTGGAGTAGGAATAGTGCTGTAGATGAAGAGGCTATTTTTTTAAAATGTAGTGGAATTCATTGTTTGGCCTTGAGGTAGATTTGAAAAAATCCACTCAACCTGCACATTCAGCATCCCTCAGTAGGGTGACTTATTTTCTAATTTGGAAATTCAAAAACAATATTGGATAAACTTGAAAACTCCATTGGCAAGTTTTGATATTGAGCAAGATGAGGAAACATCTAATTGACTACAGTCAACTAAACTTTTTGACTTGATATTAAAAAGTCATATAGTTTTGTCCATTATTGTCCCACGTACCGAGATACAGTGAAAAGCGCTTTGTTGTGTGCTAGCCAGTCAGCAGAAAGACTATACATGATTACAATCGAGCTGGCCACAGTGTACAGAAACAGGATAAAGGGTATAAGATTTAGTGTAAGGTATTGTCCAATTAAAGATAGTTCGATGGCAGATGGGAGGTTGGGTCCACTGTTTGGTTGGTGATTACAGGGAGGTTGGTTTGCCTTATTTTTCACGATGAAGGGTCTTGACCTGAAAGGTCAACTATCCATTTCCCTGAACAGATGATGGCTGACCTGCTGAGTTCTTCCAGCAGCTCCTCTTCTTTTGCTACAGATTCCAGCATCTACAGTCTCTTGTGCATTCTTGCCTTACTTTCATTGGCATTGGGTAATTGAAAGCCCAGCAATGAATGATAAAGATGTGAACAATGTCATAACTCTAGGACAATATAATAAAGCTTGGTTTTAGACCAAAAGAAAAAGAGTAGACAAACATATTTAAAATGTGGCATGTGGTAACTGAATGGGCAATTTGACAGTTTGTTTATATCAAGGGCTGTTTAAAGAACAAAATGACTGGATGCAATGAAATGAATATTCAGTGGGGCTGCTATTTGTGTAGCAGGACTGATAAAGGACTGATTATTTGCAGAGGTCTCCCCTGATTTGTCAGCAGATAAAACCTGTTTCAGGGCACTACCCAAAAGGAAGGTGTAGCGTGGCCATTAACAGGATGGCAGCTGAGGGAAACCTGTGCTAATGAACTGATTCATCAACTACAGATTTCTCAAACTCTTGAGAACTTGTATTAAGTTCAAACAATGTAAATACAGCAACCCCATTCAAGTGAATGGGAGATCTGCCTGTACATGATCCATATCCCTCTATTCCCTACTTTTCCATGTGCCATCTAAAAGCCTCTTAATTACCAGCATCGTATCTGCCTCCCCCATCACTGGCAATGTGTTACAGGCCCCCACCACTGTCTGTGTAAAACGAAAAATTTTGCCCCGCATATCTCCAAAATCTTGCCCCCCTATGCCCCCTAGTGTTGGACATTTCCACCCTGGAGGAAAAGGTTTCTGACTGTCCACCCTATCTATTTGAGTTAAATTTGTTTAATTGTCTTTAATTATTCATGTTTATGTATGAGGCACTATTTTTGGTCTAGTGTTTAATTTTCAAAAACATCTGAGTGATAATTTTGGGTGCAAGTGTTCAAATGTCTAGAACTTCTACCTTTTAGTACTTGTGACTTTTCATGAGTCTTCCTCTCAGGCCTCTTGGGCACGGAGAAGCACAGTATTGCATTCTGCCGTGTTGGACTTTATGAATGAGCTGAGATCTGGGCTTGCAGTGGAATTTTGCCACCTGGTTCCATGGTGGAGGTGGTCTCAGGGCAGGAGGTCTGTCGTGTTGTTTTAACTAACTGTTTTCTATTCAGGATGATGAGCCTCAAGAAGATGCCAAAGAAATGCAGCAGGGCAGGCCATACCATTGGAGGGATTGGTCTATCATCAGGGGAAGGGACTGTTTATACATCTGGAGTGATGCAGCTGCCTTAGAGTTGTCGAATGGTAGTAATGGATGGTTTCGATTCATCTTGGATGGGAAATTAGCTACGATGTATTCGAGTGGAAGCCCAGAAGGTGGTTCAGACAGCTCAGGTAATGTATGTTTAATCAATACATTTTGAAATGTGCAGGTGCATCAAATGGTATTGTGCTGATCCATGTAGGTTAAGTAAACCATAAATCAGCCCCTGTCTCTGCTGTTGATTTTGGCATGGGAAGTGTGTGTTGGTTTTTTTGACCAAACTGTTTGTAGGATTGAGGAAGAAAGAAAAAGGAATGGACAAGCTAGATGCAGAAAAAATGTTCCCAATGTTGGGGGAGTCCAGAACCAGGGGCTGCAGTCTAAGAGTAAAGGGGAGGCCATTTAAAACTGAGGTGCAAAGAAACATTTTGACCCAGAGAGTTGTGAATTTGTGGAATTCTCTGCCACAGAAGGCAGTGGAGGCCAATTCACTGGATGAATTTAAAAGAGAGTTAGATCGAGCTCTAGGGGCTAGTGGAATCAAGGGATATGGGGAGAAGGCAGGCGCAGGTTACTGATTGTAGATGATCAGCCATGATCACAATGCTTGCTCGAAGGGCCAAGTGGCCTCCTCCTGCACCTCTTCTATGTTTCTAAAAAGACTGGCTGTTGGAGAAGCGCTTATATGGAATTATTCTTGCTTGAGGCCCATGTCATAGAAATGCTAAATGTTTACGTTTAAATGTGGGAAAATGTGAAAGGATTATTATTGTTATTCGAAGGGTATCCTAGCATATCATTGACTCCCTAAGAAGCGTTGATACTGTTTGTGTGTACAGTGCATTCAGAAAGTATTCAGATCCTGTCACTTTTCCACATTTTGCTACATTACAGCCTTATTTTAAAATGGATTAAATTCATTTTTTTATCATCAATCTACACACAATACCCAAAATTAAAAAGCAAAAACAGGTGTTTAGAAATTTTTGCAAAGGAATTAAAAAGAAATAACTGAAATATCACATTTACATAAGTATTCAGACCCTTTGCTGTGACACGCAAAATTGAGCTTATGTTCATCCTGTTCCATTGATTATCCTTGAGATGTTTCTACAACTTGATTGGAGTCCACCAGTGGTAAATTAAATTGATCGGACATGATTTGGAAAGGCACTCACATGTCTATATAAGGACCCACAGTTGACAGTGCATGTGAGTGCAAAAACCAAGCCATGAAGACAAAGGAATTGTCCGTAGACCTCCGAGACAGGATTGTGTCGAGGCACAGATCTGGGGAAGGGTATAGAACAATTTCTGCAGCATTGCAGGTCCCGAAGAGCACAGTGGCCTCCGTCATTCTTAAATGGAAGAACTTTGGAACCACCCGGCCAAACTGAACAATCAGGGGAGAAGGGCCTTGGTCAGGGAGGTGACCAAGAACCCGATGGTCACTGACAGCTCCAGAGTTCCTCTGTGGAGATGGGAGAAACTTCCAGAAGGACAACTATATCTGCAGCACTCCACCAATCAGGCCTTTATGGTAGAGTGGCCAGGCGGAGGCCAGTAAAAGGCACATGACAGCCCGCTTGGAGTTTGCCAAAAGGCACCTAAAGGACTCTCAGACCATGAGAAACAGTATTCTCTGGTCTGATGAAACCAAGATTGAACTCTTTGGCCTGAATGTCAAGTAGCACCGCTCATCACCTGGCCAATACAATACCTACGGTGAAGCATGGTGGTGGCAGCATCATACTGTGCGGATGTTTTACAGCGGCAGGAACTGGGAGACTAGTCGGGATCGAGAGAAAGATGAACGGAGCAAAGTACAGAGGGATCCTTGATGAAAACCTGCTCCAAAGCATTCTGGACCTCCTACTGGGGCAGAGGTTCACCTTCCAACAGGACAACGACCCTAAGCACACAGCTAAGACAACGCAGGAGTAGCTTCGTGACAAGTCTGTGAATGTCCTTGAGTGGCCCAGCCAGAGCCTGGACTTGAACCCGATCGAACATCTCTGGAGGGACCTGAAAATAGCTGTGCATCGACGCTCCCCATCCAACCTGACAGAGCTTGAGAGAATCTGCAGAGAAAAATGGGAGAAATTACCCAAATACAGGTGTGCCAAGCTCGTAGTATCATACCCAAGAAGACTTGAGGCTGCTAATGCTGCCAAAGGTGCCTCAACGAAGTACTGTGTAAAGGGTCTGAATGCTTATGTAAATGTGATATTTCAGTTATTTATTTTTAATTACTTTGCAAAAATTTCTAAACACAGGTTTTCACTTTTTTTATTATGGGGTATTGTGTGTAGATTGATTTAAAAAAATTAATCCCTTTTAAAACAAGGCTGTAACGTAGCGAAATGTGGAAAAAGTGAAGGGGTCTGAATACTTTCTGAATGCACTGTATATGCAGTCCAAAAGCCTTCATTCTTTGCAGCAAGATGTGAATTTTATTTTCTTCCCCCTTCTGTGGGATAGTGTCTGGTTGAAGTCCTGAACTTGAAAGTCATAGCATCATGCAGTACAGTGACAGGTCCTTCGGCCCAACTCATCCATGCCGACCACTGTGTCTTCCTGAGCTCGTCCCATATGCCTGCATTTGGCCCATATCCCTCCAAATATTTCCTATTCATCTACCTATTCAAATGTCTTTTTAGTTTAGTTTAGAGATACAGCGCGGAAACATGCCCTTAGGCCCATCGGGTTCGCGGCCACCAGTGATCCCCGCATATTAATACTATCCTACACACACTAGGGGCAAGTTTTACGTTTACCAAGCGAATTTACCTACAAACCTGTATGTCTTTGAAGTGTTGGAGTAAACCGAAGATCTCGGAGAAAACCCACGCGGTCACGGGTAGAACGTACAAACTCCGTACAGACAGGATTAAACTCTGGTCTCCGGCGCTGTAAGGCAGCAACTCTACCGCTGCCACCCATAAATATAGAAACATAGAAAATAGGTGCAGGAGGAGGCCATTCGGCCCTTCGAGCCAGCAACGCCATTCATTATGATCATGGCTGACCGTCCCCAATCAATAACCTGTGCCTGCCTTCTCCCCATACCCCTTGATTCCACTGCCCCCTAGAGCTCTATCTAACTCTCTCTTAAATCCATCCAGTGATTTGGCCTCCACTGCCCTCTGGCAGAGAATTCCACAAATTCACAACTCTCTGGGCGAAAAAGTTTCTTCTCACCTCAGTTTTAAATGGCCTCCCCTTTATTCTAAGACTGTGAGCCCTGGTTTTGGACTTGCCCAACATTGGGAACATTTTTCCTGCATCTAGCTTGTCCAGTCCTTTTATAATTTTATATGTTTCTATAAGATCCTCTCTCATCCTTCTAAACTCCAGTGAATACAAGCCCAGTCTTTTCAATCTTTCCTCATATGTCAGTCCCGCCATCCCAGGGATCAATCTCGTGAACCTACGCTGCACTGCCTCAATTACAAGGATGTCCTTCCTCAAATTAGGAGACCAAAACTGTACACAATACTCCAGATGTTGTCTTACCAGGGCCCCAATACAACTGTAGAAGTACTTCTTTACTCATACTGAAATCCTCTTGTTATGGAGGCCAACATTCCATTAGCCTAAATGTTGTAATGTTTTAAATGTTGTAATTGTATCTGCCTCTATCATTTCTACTGCCAGCTTGTTCCATCAATCCACCATCCTCTGCGTGGAAAAAGTTGCCCATCGGATCTCCTATAAATCTTTTTCCTCTCACCTTAAACCTATGTCCTCTAGTTTTAGACTACACTATCATACAAAAAAAGATTGTGACAATCTATCTTATCTCTGCTCATCATGATTTTATAGATCTCTAACCCCTGCAATTGCAAATAATTTTGGATGTAAGGATATCTTTCCATTCTTTCGAAGAGTATTTAAAGAACCTTGAGCAAATTATTGAAGTGTTTTAACTTGGCTTGATTGATTAAAACAAAATTATTTTGCGATGTATTTTTTTTAAATCCTGAAAATGCTCCAAATGGTTTGCCCACCTTGAGCCTAGTGCCAGTGGAAAACATAATTGTATGTAGGGTTGTCTCTGCTGGAAGAATGCTTTGGAATAATAGTTTGGTTTTGCTTACCAGACTTGTTCTAAAATAATAATGCAGTTTTTTGTTTGTAACTGAAATACACTATTAAATATAAATTAATTTTGTCTCTATATTGATAGAAAGCAGAAGTGAGTTCCTGGAAAAGTTGCAGCGAGCGAGAAGTCAAGTCAAACCAGCTACCAGTAGCCAACCAATTCTCACTGCACCGGGGCAAACAAAGCTTACAGTAGGCAACTGGTCTCTTACTTGTTTGAAAGAAGGGGAAATTGCAATTCACAATTCTGATGGTCAACAGGCCACTATATTGAAAGAGGATCTGCCTGGATTTGTGTTCGAGTCAAATCGGGGGACAAAACATTCATTTACTGCAGAGACATCGCTTGGTAAGGGTGCACTTAAACTCTTTTTTGGGGGTACCATTTCAAGTCATTGCGTTCACAAAATATTTTTTCCTGAAGCAAGCATATTTTGGATTTAATCAGTTTCTTGGATTGCAGGATCAGAATTTGTTGCTGGCTGGACTGGCAAAAGAGGAAGAAAGCTGAAATCAAAACTAGAGAAAACTAAGCAAAAAGTGAGTTATTCTCAAGGAGTTTAATACTTTTCTAATAGAATAGATTATATCTACGTGTTAACATCAAAGGTAGTAATAGTTTATAATCAGCTCTTAGCCTCTTGATGTTAAGCCTTGGATAATAAAGCAAATATGCAGAGGCCCAAAGTCCAGATTGTTGAAGAATGAGGATTGAAGCACTTTGTGCATAATGTGAAATACTTCCAATCTGCTTATGGTTATGCTGATAATGAAAAAGAACTATTGCTGTCGCAAGATCAAGAACTTGAAGGCCACCAAGTTTACATTGGTACCTGCTGATAATGAGACATGGTCTGAACTTGCCCACAAGTTCATTTGTTCTTGCTACAATAACTCCATTTGTGTAGGATTGAGGTACTGACCTCCTTCATATTACAAGTGTTTAGGAATTGCTCTTCAATAGCATAATCGACTGAATCTTGATTGAATGACTGAGTATTTTATTGTCCTATTACCCTGCTGATCATTTAAGGGTCCCCTTTAAGGGAAAAGGAAGAAAAACTCAAAGGGTTTTGAAGGAGGGAGCCATTGAGGGAAGTTGAATTGTAGAATTATCACAATGTTTGCCTGTTCGCTTATTGCAATTGAGGATTGGAAACTGGGTCTGCAGTGTGCCTGACATGAGGGCATTGCAGCACACAGTAAGGTCAAAACTAGTTTATTGTGGAATGAATGGGCCCACACTGGGAATGTTATTCAGCCAGCACAATTGATGGATTTTCTACATTTTAACAGTGAAATCTCCACAAGGATGCCTACTTGAAGGAGTTTTACTCCTTTAAAGGGAGTTCTTTGAGACCCTAGCTCACTGCTCCCCCTCTCTAAGGAGTCTGAAGAAGTGTCTCGACCCGAAGGGTTGCCTATTCATGTTGGCGAGAGATGCTGCCTGATCCGCTGAGATACTTCAACATTTTATTCTCCTTTTTTTCAATGGTCTTTAGAATTATGCAGGTTGACTCTTTGGTTTTCCTTGTGGGATAATGAAATTGGTTAGAAGAATCTAGTAATGGAGAACCATTTGTTTTTATTTTTATATTATTCCTTAAGGCACCTTCCCCCACTAGGTTGACAAATGTGAGCCAATCTTTTTGCTTACATTGATTATCTTATCTGAGCATATTGGAGAACGTGAAAGCTCCATGAAACCTTTTCTTCACCGGTGTCTACTTAATACATTTCTCATGAGAATTTTTTCAAAACATTGTATTTTGAGAGTGGACTCAAAACATTTAATGCTATTGAATTTTTCAGGGTGTTGTAAGAAGCTTATTTTCAATATACGCTACTTGGCTTTCCTTTTTTTGAATACATTTTGCGGCACAGTTGAAAGAAAAAAAAAAAACTCTACAATTTGATACAGCATAAGTGTTATTAGAAATAGTACCCATTACAAAATATTTTCAGTAATGAATCCACTAAATTTCATGAGTTTCTCCTTTGGCTGCCTGATAAATAGATTCTCCAACATGTTGTCTCCATGCAATTAAAATTGCTGCACTAGATAATAGAAACTTTTGCGTAGTTATAATTTTTTGGAACTATTTTATGATTTTCTCTCCTAATCTAACAGATGTCTTATGGGAGGCAGAACCCATTTTAAAAAAAAATGAAGTGCAAGGTCTCGTCATAGTGCACTACAGAAATTCTTTACTTCTATGGGTAAACTTAGAGCAGATCCAACAAGAATGGGTATCCAAAGCCCAGTTGGCTTAACAAATGTTGCAGTCATTAACAATTGAGATCAAGTTATTCAGAGTGTGGAACTACAATTACTTTCTCCAAAAACATAAAATAGTTTTATTTGCAGGTCCGAACCATGGCCAGAGACTTGTATGATGATCATTTTAAGGCTGTGGAAAGTATGCCTCGAGGAGTGGTGGTCACACTGCGAAACATTGCTACGCAGCTGGAGTCTGCTTGGGAGCTTCATGCTAACAGACAGGTAGGTATAAAAAAAACATGTGTGTCTGTGAAATGGAACATTGAGGAGCTATGTTAACTGTTCCGTGCAAAAGGAGGTGATGTGGGAGGTCATAGGATGAGGAACCTGAATTTAACGACGTGGGCTTTTCCACCTCCAATCCATGTTATTGCCGCCTTTCTCTGAAGCACTGCATCTATCAGGTTCTTGAATCGACCTGCACTGCCCTAATCCTGCCTTGGCAACGGATCGCTACTAATTGCTTTCTGCACTACCATGGACTTGTTTTCTAATTAGTTTTGCGTTGTCTTTTTTTAACGTCTATTTCTTTGTCCTTTTCGCTTTCACTATCTTGTAGAATTTGTGTAACTTACATTTAATTTATTTTTTGTCATGCCTGAGTATATGCACTGTGATCATACTACAAGCAGTATTTTCATTGTACTTGCATGTCACCAAACTTGTATATGGGACAATAAACTTGACATTTACATCAGAGATGAATGAAATCGCATTTGATGAATGTGGGATTGACCACTGATTGCAACAAGGTAAACTTTTGTGTAGCAACAGCTGGATTGGTTACTGTGCGAGAACTTAAAAAGTAAACCAAAAGCTTGCAAGGGTATTTATGAAGTTTTATTTTTAAATGAAGTTATGGTGCCTGAAGTCCATAGAGGTGGTGATGCTCTGTGAATTGTTGCCCATTTAGAAAGTATAGCTAGGCCATGTTAAGTTACTACCTTGGCATAGTTAACTGCTGAAATAGAAAATGCGGGTAATGCTCAGCAGGTTAGGCCACATTTGTGAGAAGAGAAACAGAGCCAATGTTTCAAGTCAGAGACTGTTGATCAGAACTCAACTAGAACTCGACTGCATAGTAAGTGGGCAGTGGTTACCTGCTCTCTGCTGTATGCTTCTGCGGCAGCACAGCAAGTGCATGCAATATTTCTCTTTTGGTCAACTTCATTGCACCCATGTGTTCTGTGGCCTTGTGCTTCTTTCAGTAAATACGTTTACAGAGTTGTTACTTATATAGTGAACTAAGCTGCTGCAATATTCAATGGCTGGAGTAGCATGCTGGCTTTTGCACTCCTCACACATGGATAGAGATGCATGCACACACCTCTCTCTGTGACTCAATCAATCAGTAACCAGTGCCACAAACATCAGATGCTTCTGTCAATTTTGAAGTTTATTTCAGCTCTCAATCTCTATCTGTAAGTTTTTCACAGGAATTTTCTGTATCTTTTATAACTGTGGGGAGATTGAATCTGTGAAAAATCGAAATCTTGGAAGTCATTGATACTCGAGATGATACTTCCTAAATGGTGTTCATTTAGTGGTGATTATAGAATTATATGTTCCAGTTGTTGGTTGCATTGCTTACTCTTTCAAAAAAGTACTGCTTTATGTTGCAGGGTGTGGATGGAGAGGCGACATGGAGAGATTTGATGAAAACAGCTCTGGAGAATTTGATTGTACTATTGAAGGATGAAAACACAATTTCACCGTATGAGATGTGCAGCAGTGGTTTAGTGCAAGCACTACTTACTGTCCTCAATAATGTTAGTATGATTTTGCAAAAGAGTACTTGTTTCTTTTCTGACCTGTGACATTTGGAATATTAACTGATTTTCTCCTGCGATGTAGAACATGGATTTGGATGTGAAACAAGATTGTAGCCAACTAATTGAACGAATAAATGTCTTCAAAACTGCATTCTGTGAAAATGAAGATGAAGAAAGGTATGTCATGTTTTCTTGCATTTAAAATTTTATTTTTTCACATTTTCAGCTTTTTAACAGATGTATTTCTTCACAGTCGTCCAGCTGTTGCTCTGGTTCGAAAGCTGATAGCAGTATTGGAATCAATTGAGAGGCTTCCTCTTCATTTGTATGATACCCCTGGTTCATATAATTTGCAGGTATGAAGACTATTGTTTGTTGTTTATGGTTTGATCTTTTTCTGCGGTTATGAGCTCATTTCGTTATTTGGTAGATGTAATAATTTGCTATCTATTGTTCTGTATATTTTTACTTTTTATATAGTGACATTGTTCAGCTCTATTTGTAATACTGAGAAATTATTTTGTTACCTTTATTCTGTGCAAACCTGTACATCCAGTCCTATGTTGCAGGACATGTTCTTAATGTAAAGTAGCTTGATAAAAACATAATGAAGAAGTTAAAGCAGCGTGTAACCATTTGAAAGTTGATTTCCCCACTCAGCTCTTTCCCAATTGTCTGTCACCTCACATTTGTCTTGGTGATTATTGTAAAACTAAATCTTGTACTTTAAATATAATTTTAAAAGTTATTGTAGATAACTGAGATTCAGATGAAATGTTACCAATCTATTTACAGTGTTTTTCCTCCTTTCAAGATACTTACAAGAAGGCTGAGGTTTAGGTTAGAACGAGCTCCCGGGGAAACATCTTTGATAGATAGAACTGGAAGAATGCTCAAAATGGAACCTTTGGCTACAGTTGAATCCTTAGAGCAGTATCTTCTTAAAATGGTAAACAATGTGATGAAACATTTCCAACAATGAACATTTTAAATATCATAAATTTATTGAAGATTGAGTGATATTTGAGCATGTTACAAATTGTAGCTTTTTGTGGTTCAGGTGGCAAAGCAGTGGTACGACTTTGACAGGTCGACTTTTGTATTTGTACGTAAATTGCGTGAAGGACAAACATTCATTTTCCGACACCAACATAATTTTGATGAAAATGGAATAATATACTGGATTGGGACAAATGCAAAGTAAGATTCAAAACTCCTATTTCAATATTTTGATGATGAGTTGTAGATATATTTTGGTTGGTGGTTAGTTATGACGGTTGTACCAAAGTTGGACTAGTGAATATTCTAGTGTGCAGTAGTCATTTCTGATTTGAGTCATCTTCGAACT
>NC_135962.1:26081810-26116810 GCF_053455715.1 Rhinoraja longicauda | reverse complement strand
GCTTATGTTATGACTGTCATTGTGGAAAGGGTTTTGTCAGAAATTAATCATCTTCAGACAGTTGGGGTTCTTGGCCAGAGTTGAGGTTCTTGGCCAACATTAAAAGTGTTAAGTTCATATGCTATTTATGTCAGTCAGGATAAACCTTATCGGACAGGTAATGATTGACCAGCTTCATTGAAGTTTTTGGTTAAATTGTAAGGGTGTGTCTTAAAAATGAACAACAAAGATGTGAATTGAGATTTTTCCATGGAATTGTTTGGAAAATCAAGCGTGTACACTCATTATTCGGGCTAACACAGCAAGTGATATGAGAAAGGGGAATACGTTGGTCTCTGCTTGCATTTCTGCGATTCTGAATGTAAAACATGTTGAAACCAGGGAGCGGAACATCTCCATGTGCATGCTTTTAGCATGTAAGCATCAAACACAGAAACACACACAGTTCAGGTGCAGAATGAAGCGACCTCAGTTCTTTCCCAGCATTGTACTTTGGCCCCAGGCCAAATGAGCCATTCTGTGATTTATCTCAAAGGAATGTTAAATGTTACTGAATTAGGTTCAGTTCAGTGTTTCAGCCTGATGTCCAATAGAAATGGAATGAAGGCTACTTAAACCTATTCCATAGTCAACAGAAAACAGTTTTAATGTGTACTTGTTGAGTTGAAACTAACAGAGCCAGTGAGCTCGTTACCAGGTGTGATGCTACCATTTGGATATGCATTCCATTATTGTCTCAGAACATAACAGTTCTTTAAGAATTATTTTATTTAAATAAGTTATAATTCAACAGTTTAACTGTTTAACGGTGCATCAAGATTAATTGCATAAAGTTTGATTTTCTGCCGGGTACTACATTTTTCTATGTTGCTTTTGGCTTGGCATTTGCAAAACATTTCTTTATCTCTCTCTGTTCCTCAATTTTCCTCCTCACGTTACATCACTGGGACCAGACTGCAGTTTTATGTACATTAAACTGCAGTGACATCTATAATCTGTTAAACTGTAACTCATAGTTGCATAAAATGCACAGAACATTTTGTGTTTTACGAGGCTACTTGTTGAATATAATGATATGCCATTGGCAAGAAATCTTCATGTAATTTATCTCAACTTCATACATTGGAGAGCAAGTGTGGTTTACTATTAAACGTAGTTATTCTATTTAAAATGATGTGGCTATTTCAAATGAAGTAATGGTAAACTGCTCTCTATGTATGCAATAGTCTGGTCCCACTGGGTGAAGCTGCTGTCCATATTGCTGCTGTCTGCTTTCTGCTGGGTCTGATAAACTCCTGTCCCTTTCCAGGCTGGATTGATGTCACCTGGGATGCTGGTGGCTCTAACTCTTACCGTATGGGCGCAGAAGGAAAGTTTGACCTCAAGCTTGCACCAGGGTACGACCCTGATTCAGCGCCATCACCCAAACCTGTTTCATCCACTGTTTCAGGCACCGCGCAGGCATGGAGCAGCTTGGTGAAAAACAACTGCCCAGACAAGATGGTGGCCACTGCACCGGGCTCCTCCAGTCGAAAAGGAAGCAGCAGTTCTGTGTGTAGCGTGGCTAGTAGCAGCGATATAAGCTTGAGTTCATCTAAAATGGATCGCAGATCTGAAAGCGTATTGGAACAGACTACAGCGACTGGTACAGACAGTCATGAACCCATTGTTGTCCTTTCTGCTTCCGATATTTTGCCCCATGGTGGAGCAGGATCGACATCGAGTGCCAGTACCAGCACCTTGACTGCAGACACAGCAAGTGAAAATGCTGACAGGAAGTCTGGGCCCGAGGCTTCGATGCGTAACTCTGGAGAATCGGGAGCAATATCAATGGGTATTGTTAGTGTGAGCTCCCCCGATGTGAGTTCGGTCGCCGAGTCGTCAAACAAAGAAGCAGCATCGCAACGGCCTCTGAGCTCTTCAGCCAGTAATAGACTTTCAGTGAGCTCCCTGTTGGCTGCTGGAGCGCCCATGAGCTCAAGTGCCAGTGTACCCAATCTATCCTCGCGGGAAGCCTCCAGCCTTATGGAATCCTTTGTACGGCGGGTTGCAAACATTGCACGCACCAATGCCACCAACAACATGAATTTAAGCCGCAGTAGCAGTGATAACAACACTAACACCTTGGGACGAAATGTAATGAGTACTGCAAGTAAGTCATTTATTTTTCTATTTTTGCATTGACATAGAATTTAATATGCTGCAAAAATGCATTGAGAAACATTTGCTAATTTTTCAATGTTTCCTACCATGAGGAATTTTCACAGTTGAGATTTTGTTTCATTGATCCACAGTTTTATGCCAACATCCTTCCTAACCTCTGTTGGCATCATCTCATCGAGAGTTCGGGTTTAAGTTTTAAGAACTCCTGAGCCTGGAAACTGATTTCTTAACTGAATCCATGGGCAGCACAGTGGTGCTTTTTATTGAATGCGCCACAGCTTCAGTGATATATACACCCATCCAAAAGTTTTTTAAATGCTACTTACATATCTGCATCAACCACCACCCCCAGTAGTGTGTTCCAGGCACTCTCCACCCTCTGGATTTTACAGAAAATAGTCCTGCAGATCTCCTTTAATCTTTGCCCCTCTCACCTTAAAGTTATGCCCTCTAGTATTTGATTGTTTTCATCCTGGGAAAAGATGTTTTGATTGTCTACCCTATCTATGCCCCTCATAATTTTATAGACTTTTATTGTCTCCCCACAATCTCCGACATTCCAGAGAAAACACTCCAAGTCTCTCCAACCTCTCCCTTCAGCTAATGCTTTCTAATCCAGGGAGCATTCTGGTAAACCTTCTTTGCACCCGTTTCAAATCCTCCACATCCTTCCTGGAATGAGGCGACCAGAATTGCACACAATACTCCAAATGCAGCCTCACCAAGGTCCTATAAAGCTGCTTGTTGATTGGATTATTAACCACTTTAAGTTGCCGTGTGTATATAGATCGATGGTAGAATCTTGCGGGGGGGAAACGCCATAAAGGAATGCGGGGAGAATAAAGGGGCATTTAGTGTAGGTTTCGTAAAAACAAGAGCTTAGTGATGATTGGTGAAGACATGAACTGCAGGTCCTGTTTCTATACTGTAGAAATTTATCATCCCGACACCTACTTTCTTCCTTGAACATTCCTGTTTAAAAAGCCACTTAAAAATAATTTTAATGAGATGTGCCAGCAATGGCTGCAGTTCACTTTCACAGTGCTTCCCTTTGCAGTTACATCGCCTTTTTTGAGATAACATTTTAATATCCAGCAATAGTATTAATAATACTCGATGCAACAGGTAAATAATTAGGGAAAAGCACTGAATACTCCTTTTATGGGTTTACTTTTTTTAAGTATCGGCTAATCCTTGATTTGTTAGATGCCATGGATTTCAAGCACAAAGGGACACATAGTGCTGGAATAACTCAACAGCTTCTCTGGAGAACACGAATAGGTGATGTTTCGGGTCGGGACCCTTCAGACAATTTACATTCATCTTGATTTCCAGTACTTTGCAAACATATATTAGAGTTTTATTAATACTGATTTGTTTTTATATAGCTGTTGATTTCATGGATAGGAGTTTTGTATTTTTGTGAGATGTCAGTGATCCAGTATTTTACTTCTTGAATGTTACAGCATCTCCTCTTATGGGTGCCCAGAGTTTCCCAAATCTTACAACTACCGGTACCACATCGACTGTCACCATGTCTACTTCCAGAGTCACCAGCAGCAACAATGTAGCCACAGCAACTACAGGTTTGACTGTTGGTCAGTCACTTAGTAATACTTTGACAACCAGCCTGACATCCACTTCCAGCGAAAGTGATACTGGTCAAGAAGCAGAATTTTCTTTATATGGTAAGTTTTCTGATTGAGAGAATGATTGTTATATTTCAGTGATCATTTTGTTGAACATGATCTGTAAATAATCAAATTTATTTTCAATCTTTCCATTTGTGCAGGCATTATCATTAAAATAATCTGTCATTAAATGTGTTCATTGATATGACTTCCATTAGTACTAATATATCAGCACATGAAGCACGCCGACCTGGTCACCTTCCCTGCAGCCACTGTCTTGGGGATCCACCTGTGCAAAAAAAGCTGATAATTCCACTAGATCACCTTACCTTGACCATAGTATCCTTGTAGCTGACAAAACATATTTTTAAGATAAAACTCCATTGGCCATTATGGTTCTAATTGCAACTTCCCCTTTGATCCAACACTGCTTTAAAGTTCCTCATCCTCTGTCCAAAACTTTAAACTCTTTCCTAATATCAGAATGGTATGGGTGTAGTCCCACTGAACAAGATGTCAAACGTGAAAGTAAACTGCAATTTCTAATTTTGGTCAAATTTGGATGTCTTATTTGTCATTTTGATAGCATCATGAATGCTATTTTTCCATGTGTCCCTTCACACGCCCACCATCTCATAAGTTTATCTGCCAACTTTGTGTATGTAGAGAATTGAGTTTTTATAACTCAGTAGATCAGATGATTCATAAAGCTGTACCAAGTTGACTCATGTTTGTAGCTTGAAGTTAAAAATATTTCATATTTATTGTGGATATTGATTTTTTTTTTTCTACATAAGATTAAATTGCAGAATTAATTTTGGACTGATTGTAGACAATTTCAAACCAATGATCTTTATGATTTGGTATAGACTTTCTGGACAGCTGCCGAGCTAGTACTTTACTAGCAGAACTTGAAGATGATGAAGATTTGCCTGAACCAGATGAGGAAGATGATGAAAATGAGGATGACAATCAAGAAGATCAAGAATATGAAGAAGTAATGGTATGTTTTTCAGAAGATATTTAAATTGGGTGTCTTTTATTTCTTGCAGTGTTTTCATATCAAGACCAAAAATATGTTTTAACTAATTGAGGTCATAATGCAGGTTATTGCCTTTGCTTGATGTCTTGTATTCTGTTGAGTTTAGAGTTTATTGTGCTTTTAAGAATAAAATTACCTTGATTTTATCCTTGGAATGCAGGAAGAAGAGGAATATGAAACAAAAGGAGGGCGTCGTAGAACTTGGGATGATGATTTTGTTCTAAAAAGACAGTTTTCTGCCTTAGTACCTGCTTTCGATCCACGCCCTGGTCGTACAAATGTACAGCAAACAACTGACCTGGAGATCCCACCCCCAGGTACATTTATTCAACAAATAAAAATAAACTGGTGGAATTTGAAGATCTTTCATTTGTGTAATGATGCATTCTCCCATATGTCAAACCAATTGAGATTTATTTCAAAGAAGATAGACACAACATATTAGAGTAACTTAGCGGGACAGGCAGCATCTCAGGAAATAAGGAATGGGTGGCGTTTCGGGCCGAGGTCCTTCTTCATCCTGAGACTGGCTTTGATCTGTCTTTTGCATATCTTTCATTAATTTGTTCTACGTATCTTTTCATCTTTCTCAGTTCCCTCTCCCCTGACTCTCAGTCTGAAGAAGGGTCTCAACCTGTGACCGTGTGGGTTTCCTCTGGGTGCTCCGCTTTCCTCCCACATCTCAGAGATGTGCAGGTTTTCGGGTTAATCGACCTCTAGGAACTGGTGTGAACGGATCTATGGTCAGCGTGGGCTCAGTGGGCCAAAGGGCTTGTTTCCATACTGTATCTCCAATACTAAACATGAGACATGAAATGTTGCTATAAAGACAGAGATGACAATTTGATTTTGCTGCAATATTTTTCTCAAATCAAGCAGTGTATTGATTTTGCATAATCATTCTGGATGTGTCTTTCACCAAAAACCAAGGGAATTGAATTTATTTTTAAAAAATATATAGGAACTCCACGGTCTGAGCTTCTGGAGGAAGTGGAGTGTGCTCCTTCGCCACGATTGGCACTCACTCTTAAGGTAGCAGGGTTGGGAACCTCTCGTGAAGTGGAGTTGCCACTCTCAAACTACAGAGCAACCATTTTCTGTTATGTACAGAAACTTTTGCAGCTCTCCTGCAATGGAAATATAAAATCCGATAAACTTAGGCGTATTTGGGAACCAACATACACGTAAGTGAATGTGTCATGATTTTTTATTTCTTAAACTTGTTTCATTGGAAGTCTTAAAATGATTAATTATGAGTTTATCCAAAATGTGTTATTTGCTCTTGAATTTATATTCTCAATTCTTGCAACCATTTTAGAATTGTTTTAAGACAAAGCAATAAATTATTTCTAAAAGAGTTTGATGGCAGTACAGTCAATACAAGCAAGGCCTCTATGCAAACCTGAAAGTGGGTTCTTTGGGGTGTTCTTTATAGCACTACGCTTATTAAATTATAATAACTTTTTGTGGTGTTTGAGTGTGAAATGAGTCATTGTGGTTTCCACAGGTTTGGCTTGGTATGTTAGTTTTCCTAAACTTCTCAGTTGGACGTGAATATGTTGCTGTGTTTTGTTATTAAGTCTACTATAAAAATAAAATAAAATGTTAATTTCTTTAATTAAAAAAATAATGCACTGTACATAGACAAGCTTTGTTTCCTTTGCAACAGAAGAGGTTGAGGAAAGATCTGACTTCAAGAAGGGCATGGATGGAGCACAGGCCATCCCTGAGTTACCACTCCTGGTTTATGGACATCGTATATATTAACAAGCTCCCACAATATTATGAATATTAAAAAATCCAATGTACATGATACGTTCATTTCTATGAACAGCAGAACTAGTTTTACCCCCCCTTTCTCCACAGTTAATGATTGTTCTGTCTTGTCAGCTCTCATGTGCTTTTAATGCCATACATTGTAATACTGTGGGGGGATGTTTTTGTGTATTTTCTGTTATAGATGTCTGTGAAAACAACCTGTTTGCAGGGATGGCCCTTAAATAAGAAGGATCAAAAACCAGGGTGTACGGCTTTAAATGGATAGAAAGATCAGAGAGGAGATAAATTGTAACCTGAGTGTGGTAAGGATCTGGCTCTCTCATGAGTCAGATTGAGGCAGAAGCCCTCATGTTTTAAAGTTGTTACTTAGGTGTATATTTGAAGAGCCGTGGTTGGCAGAGATACTAAGTTCATGGTGAAAGATGGCATTTGACCGAGTAAATCTTTTATACATGCATAATGGTGAAAATAACCTCTTACTATCTCTTTGAGTTTGTAACACTACGATGAATGCTTGTGTGATTATTTCCAGGATTATGTACAGAGAGATGAAAGATTCTGATAAAGAGAGAGGGGAAACTGGAAAGATGGTAAGTTGTGTTTCTATTTGTGTTCCACTATTGTCGGTAGATTTTATTTTGCTGCAAAAAATAACAGACTAAACTAAGACGTGTTTACTGTTTTAAACTGATTAACTAACATAATTCTGACAAAACTGAAAAGCATGAATAAAAAATGCATATGTTTAATGCATGTACAACCTGTAAGACTTTACAATCAGGAAAGACCAACCTATGGTTCTTCCTGTTGTAGGGCTGCTGGTCTGTAGAGCATGTGGAACAATACCTTGGCACTGATGAATTACCAAAGAATGACTTGATAACCTACCTGCAGAAGAATGCAGACTCAGCTTTCCTGCGGCACTGGAAATTAACCGGCACTAATAAAAGTATTAGGAAAAACAGAAATTGTTCTCAGCTCATAGCTGCATACAAGGTATATTACTGTGCAACATATTTCTTCTGGATAATGTGCTTCTGCATCTGTTTAAGCAAAAACAATGCTTGCATTATAAAAGTAAATGCTTGAAATTAGCTTAATGTAAGTTTGCACCTAAACGCATTAATGTGGTAGAATATAAATATTTCTACGCCTTCGTATGTGTACATATATCTTTTACGTGGTTGCGATTTTTAACAGAAAATACATACAGTTGATCATTTTAATGGGTTAATAGGTGTTTCTGTTTAAATGACCTTTTTACAGGAATTTTGTGAGCATGGAACAAAATCTTCTGGATTAAGCCATGGGTCTTTATCATCTTTGCACAGTTGCGAGATTCTTAGTGGAACACGGGAACAGCCACAAGCAAAGGCTGGAAGCGGGCAGAATGCTTGTGGTATGGAAGATGTTCTACAATTACTTCGAATTCTCTACATTGTCGCCAGTGATCCATACTCTACGTGGAGAAGTCAGGAAGGTTAGGCTAATTTTTCTCACTAGACAACAAAAGATGGATACATTAAAATAGGGGATGTTTTTTTTTTTCAAACTTCAAACTGGGTTGACAATGTTTTTTTTCCCGATAGAAGGTGATGGTCAACTTGAGTTCAATGTTTCGGCAGAGGAATTCACAAGCAAAAAAGTCACCACAAAAATCTTGCAGCAAATTGAGGTAATGTTAAATTAATACAAATGTACAATTCAAGCACATTTTTCATCCCAATATTATTTAATACTGAAACAATGCAATGATGCATATTTGTGTTTAGTTTGGCAAATATTGAAAAGATAATTTCGCAATTTTTAAGATGTTTGCCTGAGTTTTTTTTGGTTTTATCATTTTAAGGCATAGTACTGTCTCGAGGTGCAACCTTTGTGTTTACTTTATCCAGTGTAAAATTATTTTGCATTGTTATATGAATTTATTTGCAAGGGAAATGAGATTTGATTTTTTTGGGGTGACATTTAAACTTAGAAGTTGCTTATTCATTTATTCTACTTATGCTGTTTGTTATTACAGGAACCTTTGGCTTTGGCTAGTAGTGCATTGCCAGACTGGTGTGAGCAGCTGACCAGCAAGTGCCCATTCTTAAACCCTTTTGAAACCAGACAACTATACTTCACCTGCACAGCATTTGGTGCATCAAGGTATAATTTTTGATCCTGACTATGTACGTTCTCCCTGTGACCACATGGGTTTTCTCCAGGTATTCCGGTTTCCTCCCACAATCCAAATACATACAGGATTGTAGATTAATTGGCTTTGATAAAAAAGAATTGTAAATTGTCCTCAGGGTGTAGGGTAGTGTTTGTGCACGGGGTGACCGTGGATTTGGTCGGCTGTATCTAAAGTCAGTAGCAAAGTTGACAATGCTTAAAATGTTGCTGCATAAGCCTATATATTTTTTCTGTTTATATTAACGCTCACCTCTGCTTTGCTGAAGATTGCTATTTGAAACCTTTGCTTGATATCTGTATTTCCGTAATTCCACTTGTTTTAGAGCAATAGTCTGGCTGCAGAATAGGCGCGAGGCTACCATGGAACGAACCCGGACAACCACTGCAGTGAGACGTGATGACCCAGGAGAGTTTAGAGTTGGAAGATTAAAACATGAGCGGGTTAAGGTTCCTCGTGGTGATACATTAATGGAATGGGCAGAGAATGTCATGCAAATTCATGCTGACAGGAAATCTGTTCTGGAGGTAAGTGATGAAAAATAACTTGTTATAATTTCAGTTGGAATAATATCTGGGTAATTACATTTAGGAGAAGATTTAAAATGAGCAGATATGCATTTTTTGAAATTGCCAAAGGTGAACAATTTAGACTATTGCATCTTAGTGTAGTAAAAAGAACACCTCAGGGCTTCCATCTTCAACTGGTTTCTGGACTTCAGACTGGTAGGCGTCAGTTGGTTCGAATTGGTCCTAACGTTTCTTTCGCCCTGATCTTTGTGGCCAACTACAACGTCAACTCGACGGCAGCACAGTGACGAGGCATGTAGAATTACTGCTTACAGCGCCAGAGACCTAGATTCAATCCGGACCACGGGCGCTGTCCATGGAGTTTGTATGTTCCTCCAGTGGCTGCATATGTTTTCTCCGGGTGTTCCTGTTTTCTGCCACATTCCAAAGACATGCAGGTTTGTAGGGTGGACACAAAATGCTGGAGTAACTCAGTGGGTCAGGCAGCATCTCTGGAGAGAAGGAATGGGTGACAATTTGGGTCGAGACCCTTCTTCAGACTGATGTCAGGGGAGGGGGCGGGACAAAGATAGGATGTAGTCGGAGACAGGAAGACTAGTGGGAGAACTGGGAAGGGGATAGAGAGGGAAAGCAGGGTCCATCTGAAGTTAGAGAAGTCAATGTTTATACCGCTGGGGTGTAAACCACCCAAGCGAAATATGAGGTGCTGTTCTTCCAATTTGCGCTGGGCTTCACTTTGGCAATGGAGGTCTGAAGAAGGGTCCCGACCATTCCTTCTCTCCAGAGATGCTGCCTGACCTGCTGAGTTACTCCAGCATTTTGTGTCTACCTTCGATTTAAACCAGCATCTGCAGTTTTTTTTCCTACACAGGTTTCTAGGGTAATTGGCTTCTGTAAATTCTAGCACGTAGGATAGAACTAGTATATCAGGTGATCGCTGGTCAGCGCGTACTTGGTGGCGCTAAGGGTCTGTTTCCACGCTGTATCTCCAAACTAATCTCTATCTTTGCCTATGTCGGCTTTGACTGATGCCGGCTGGAGTAACAGCAATTAGATGAAGCATTGGAAAGAGATTGAGAACCTGTGTCAGGATAGCAATTTAGCTCTAACAGGAGTGAATAAAATGTCTGGTCAACATTGGAGCTGCTGTAGAGATGGTCAACTTCAAGTTCCTATTACAGGAACCTAACGTGGGCCCTTCACACTGATGCAGTGATCAAAAAAGTGTATCAGTATATTTATTTCCTTAGGCATTTGAAAATATTTGGCGTGTGAGGATTCTCTTGAACCTCTTTTGGTGCGCTAGAGAAAGTATTCTGACAGGATGCATCTCAGCTCGGTCGATATAGCAAGTACTCTGCTCTTGACCGCACAAACTTGCAGAGAATGGTGAACACTGCCCAATCTATCACTAGCTCATAATTTCCTTCCATTCATTCCATCTTCGTGGTGCGTGCATCCAGGTGGCTGGAAGTATCAAGAATTCCTACCACGTTGGGAACTCAATTTTCTCTCTCCCATCTCCTGGGAGAAGGTGGAGCTTGGAAACTCTGATGTCCAGACTCAACTGCGGCTTCCTCACTGCACCATGCACTTTTACTCTTAACATTGGTTATTCTGTTATTATACTTCAATATTTTTTGCACTGCTTTGGATTGCACTACAATCTTCCATTCTGCTGATATTACTTGTTGTATTTATCATTATTGTTTGTATACTGTTTACTGTGAGCTTCATGTGAACAAGGAATTTCGTTGCAACCTTGTGCATATGACAATAAACTAATCAAATTGTATGTAACCTAAAAGGTTCAGTCTTTCACGCTTTAAAACAACCACAATTCATGGTTTTTGATGGCTTTGCAGATCTTGGCCGGTTCTGGCCTCCCTACTCGTGCATGTGTACTGTTATCTCCTTCCAGATCTTTTTCTGGAGAGATTCTGCAGAAACTGCTTGTAATTAAATGAAACATTTTTTTTTTAATTACCCTGTGTATCTTGGTATATTTACTATTTCTGATTAATATTAACGACTCCTCTACAGTGCATTCAGAAAGTATTCAGACCCCTTCACTTTTTCCACATTTTGTTATGTTACAGCCTTATTTTAACATGGATTAAATTGTTTTTTTTATCATCAATCTACACGCAATACCCCATAATAAAAAAGTGAAAACAGGTGTTTAGAGGTTTTGCAAAGTAATAAAAAATAAATAACTGAAATATCACATTTACAAAAGTATTCAGACCTTTACTCAGTACTTTGTTGAGGCACCTTTGGCAGCGATTACAGCCTCAAGTCTTCTTGGGTATGACGCTACAAGCTTGGCACACCTGTATTTGGGTAATTTCTCCCATTCTCTGCAGATTATCTCAAGCTCTGTCAGGTTGGATGGGGAGCGTCGATGCACGGCTATTTTCAGGTCCCTCCAGAGATGTTCGATCAGGTTCAAGTCCGGGCTCTGGCTGGACCACTCAAGGACATTAACAGACTTGTCACGAAGCTACTGCTGCGTTGTCTTGGCTGTGTGCTTAGGTTCGTTGTCCAGTTGGAAGATGAACCTCCACCCCAGTCTGAGGTCCAGAACGCTCTGGAGCAGGTTTTCATCAAGGATCTCTCTGTACTTTGCTCCGTTCATCTTTCCCTCAATCCTGACTCGTCTCCCAGTTCCTGCCGCTGAAAAACATCCCCACAGCATGATGCTGCCACCACCATGCTTCACCGTAGGTATGGTATTGGCCAGGTAATGAGCGGTGCCTGGTTTCCTCCAGACGTGACTCTTGGCATTCAGGCCAAAGAGTTCAATCTTGGTTTCATCAGACCAGAGAATCTTGTTTCTCATGGTTTGAGAGTCCTTTAGGTGCCTTTTGGCAAACTCCAAGCGGGCTGTCATGTGCCTTTTACTGAGGAGTGGCTTCCATCTGGCCACTCTACCATAAAGGCCTGATTGGTGTAATGCTGCAGATATAGTTGACCTTCTGGAAGTTTCTCCCATCTTCACAGAGGAACTGAAGCTCTGTCAGAGTGACCATCGGGTTCTTGGTCACCTCCCTGACCAAGGCCTTTCTCCCCCGATTGCTCAGTTTGGCCAGGCGGCCAGCTCTATGAAGGGTCCTGGTGGTTCCAAAGTTCTTCCATTTAAGAATGACGAAGGCCACTGTGCTCTTCGGGACCTGCAATGCTGCAGAAATTGTTTTATACCATTCCCCAGATCTGTGTCTCGATACAATCCTGTCTTGGAGGTCTACAGACAATTCCTTCATCTTCATGGCTTGGTTTTTGCTCCAACATGCACTGTCAACTGTGGGACCTTATATAGACAGGTGTGTGCATTTCCAAATCATGTCCAATCAATTTAATTTACCACTGGTGGACTCCAGACCTGGGGAGTAGAAACATCTCAAGGATAATCATTGGAAACAGGGTGAACCTAAGCTCAATTTTGAGTGTCATAACAAAGGGTCTGAATACTTATGTATATGTGATATTTCAGTTATTTATTTTTAATTACTTTGCAAATATTTCTAAACACCTGTTTTTGCTTCTTCATTCTGGGGTATTGTGTGTAGATTGATGATAAAAAAATGAATTTAATCCATTTTAAAATAAGGCTGTAACCTAACAAAATGTGGAATAAGTGAAGGGGTCTGAATACTTTCTGAATGCACTATACATGTTGTCAATCTGATATTTTTCCACTGATCTATCTGTTACTGGTGTTTTTAGGTTGAATTTTTAGGTGAAGAAGGGACTGGTCTTGGTCCCACTTTAGAGTTTTATGCACTCGTAGCAGCGGAGTTTCAAAAGAAAGAACTTGGAATTTGGTTGTGCGATGATGACTTTCCCGATGACGAGTCACGACAGGTAATTAATTTTAAATAGAAAAATACTTGGCTATGCAACAGTGATGATTTCTATCATAGATTTATTCAGCATGGAAAAAGGGCACTTTGATCTACCTTGCCCACACCGACTAACATGTCTCATCTTCATCGTCCCACCTGCCTGTATTTGGCCCATATCCTTCTAAACATATCCTATCTATGTACCTGTCTAAATGTTTCTTAAACTCTGTGATAGTACCTGCGTCGACTATCTCCTGTGGCAACTTGTTCCATACACCCATCACCCTTTGTATAAAAATAAAAGTTATACCTCGGGTTCCTCTTTAATCTTCCACCCTCATCTTAAACCAATGACCTTTGGTTCTCAATTCCCCTGTTCTCGGCAAGATACACTGTGTGTCTACCCGATCTATTCCCCTTATGATTTTGGACACCTTTTAGATCACCCCTCATGCTCCTGCGCTCCATGGAATAAAGTCCTAGCCTGCTCAACCTCTCCCTATAGCTCAGGCCCTCGAGTCCTGGCAACATACTTGTAAATCTTCTTTGCCCCCTTTCCAGTTGGAAAACATCTTTTCTATAACATGGTGCCCAGAACTGAACACAATATTCCAAAGAACTTCATGAAGTTGTGATGGCATTGTTTTTATGAGGCAAAGAGTTAAAAGTAAAAGTTTAATCTAACTTTGTTTTACATGTAACTTTTCTTGTTTGAAATAGGTCGATTTAGGAGGAGGACTTAAGCCGCCAGGATACTATGTACAGCGATCCTGTGGTCTTTTTTCTGCAGCATTCCCACAAGATAGTGAAGAAATGGACAGAATAACCAAACTTTTCCATTTCCTTGGAATTTTCTTAGCCAAATGTGTTCAGGACAACAGATTGGTGGACATTCCGATTTCTAAGCCTTTCTTTAAACTCATGTGTATGGGAGACATCAAAAGCAATATGAGTAAACTGTTACATGAATACGGTACCCGGGTAGATGGTGACTTGCGTTATACTGAAAGCCAATCTGAAGCTTCAACAGAGGAGGGTCACGATTCTATATCTGTTGGAAGTTTTGATGAGGACTCCAAATCAGAATTTATTCTTGATCCCCCCAAACCCAAGCCTCCTGGATGGTTCCATGGAATCTTAACCTGGGATGATTTTGAATTAGTCAATCCGCATAGAGCTAGGTTCTTGAAGGAAATAAAAGAGCTTTCTGTGAAAAGACGGCAAATACTTACTAACAGGGCGCTTTCAGAAGATGAGAAAAACACACAGCTCCAGGAACTTACACTGAAGAATCGATTGGGATCAGGACCACCGCTTGGTATAGAGGATTTGGGGTATGGATCTTGTATTCATATGTTATAACCATGAGGTTATTATCTGTACACTTTTTGTTTCACCTTATTTTGTAAAGGATGGAGAGGTCAAGCCATGAAGATGTTTGTTTCGGTGTAACTCTTCCATGGTCTTAATGCAGTTGGGATGGCAACGAAGGCACTGGTATGCTCATCCAGCAGGATGCGGAAAGTAGGGGAATCTCTCGGTGTACCTGAGGATTGCACTTGTTGGAAGTGGCGCAGCAGTTAGTGCTGTCAGAATAGAGCTCCAGACACCAGTGTTGATATCTATCTTTGGGTACTGTGTTGATGTTTACACATTCTCTCTGTGACTGTGTGGGTTTCCATCCACATCCCACAGACATGTCAGGCAGCATCTCTGGAGAACATGAAAAGGTGATTTTTTTGGGGTGAGGGCCTTCTTCAGACTCCATAAGAGTCCTGAACTGAAACATCACCTATACACAATCTCCAAGAGATGCTGCCTGACTCGCTGTGTTACTCGAGTACTTTGTATCTTTTTATCTCCCATAAGTTATGTCTGGTGGGGTTATGATCCTTTATGATCATAATTCACTCTTCTGAAAAGTTGGGTCTTAATCTGTTGATTGGTACCAAAATGAGCTCTTGTTGGTTGAATCATGCCAGAAAATTGCTTTGGTTGCCTTTGCCAATGGCTGCATCTACACACTGGTGTAGATATGTTGCTATATAACTTGATCCAAATTCTGGACATTTGCAGCTCATGGTATCTTTGTTAATACCCTTGACTTGCTGGCACGTTTTCACATTAATAACCAGAGTGCGCTGTTAACACACACTCACTTCATCAGCAAAGTCATGTATAATATAATGTAAGTTAGCTGCAAATGTTTGAGGAAAATCACAAGGATATCAGTGATTCTGAGCATATTGTAAATATTTCTAGCAGTTGCTTTATAGAAACAAGGTCATTGACAATTTTTACTTTTGATTGCTGCCCTAAATATATATTTTAAATCTTGCAGGCTGAACTTCCAGTTTTGTCCTTCATCCAAAGTGCATGGATTTACATCTGTTGATCTAAAACCTAATGGGGATGATGAGGTGAGTGGTAAGATTTTCAGAAAGGATTGAGGTCAGATTTTATTTTCTACCATGTGGTCTTCACCCCCGAGCTCCCCTTTGTATCAGCCTCCCTTTGATTCTTCACTTGGATTTCTGCTGTTTATCAGAGGTCGGAATGAAATCTTACTGTTTGTATAATTTTTGCTATTACTTTGAGTTCATCAAATGATTTTTTTGTTTTAGATGGTAACGATAGACAATGCTGAAGAGTATGTTGAATTGATGTTTGACTTCTGCATGCATACTGGAATACAAAAACAGATGGATGCATTCAGAGGTATCTTTTTTCTTTGTAAATTTAATGGCCCCGATTTTGCTGTGGAACAAGATATCTTGCACATGCTCTGTTTAACTTTCTAAGTATGTCTCGGCCATAATTTCTTACCTGTTAGCTGACAGACGTATAGTAAAAGCAATGTGGGAAGACTGTCTTTGTGGATAAAAAGTTTTGTTGCTATATAAATTGATCCCAATTCTGGACATTTGCAGCTCATGGTATCTTTGTAATACCCCTGACTTGCTGGCGCGTTTTCACATTAATAACTTAGAGTGTGCTGTTAACACACACTCACTTCATCAGCAAAGTCTTGTATAATGTAATTTAGCTGTAATAGTTTCCTTTTCTCACTTGCTATGAAAATGCCCAGTTGGTCCATCTTTCAGTATTAAATTTGATCAGTCTATTTCAATTTAATTTTCTAATTGGAATAATTGAACACTATGTTCGACCCCACATGGTACAAAGATATGAGGATTGTCTTCTGCACTGTTAATTAATCTCAGCTGGGAGTCTGTCTTCCTTTGAATTCATGCTACGACTGAAAAGAAGGAATCCATGCAGTAGGGTTGTTAGAATTCCTGCTCTTGATTCTTTTGTGATCCAAACTGTAAAGTGTGCTACATTGGGGAAATGATCTGGCTGGGTCTTGTTGCATTCAAAGGAAAGATAGAAACATAGAAACATAGAAAATAGGTGCAGGAGTAGGCCATTCGGCCCTTCGAGCCTGCACCGCCATTCAATATGATCATGGCTGATCATTCAGCTCAGTAGCCTGTACCTGCCTTCTCTCCATACCCTCTGATCCCTTTAGCAAAAAGGGCCACATCTAACTCCCTCTTAAATATAGCCAATGAACTGGCCTCAACTACCTTCTGTGCAGAGAATTCCACAGACTCACCACTCTCTGTGTGAAGAAATGTTTTCTCATCTCGGTCCTAAAAGACTTTCTCCTTATCCTTATGCTGTGCCCCTGGTTCTGGACTCCCCCAACATCGGGAACAATCTTCCCGCATCTAGCCTCTCCAACCCCTTAAGAATTTTATATGTTTCCATAAGATCCCCCCTCAGTCTTCTAAATTCCAGCGAGTACAAGCCCAGTCTATCTAGTCTTTCCTCATATGTAAGTCCCGCCATCCCAGGGATCAATCTGGTGAACCTTCTCTGTACTCCCTCTAAGGCAAGAACGTCTTTCCTCAGATTAGGAGACCAAAACTGCACACAATACTCCAGGTGCGGTCTCATCAAGGCCCTGTACAACTGCAGCAGAACCTCCCTGCTCCTAAACTCAAATCCTCTTGCTATGAATGCCAACATACCATTCGCTTTCTTCACTGCCTGCTGCACCTGCATGCTTGCTTTCAATGACTGGTGCACCATGACACCCAGGTTACGTTGCATCTCCCCTTCTCCCAATCGGTCACCATTCAGGTAATACTCTGCTTTCCTGTTCTTGCCGCCAAAGTGGATAACCTCACATTTATCCACATTATATTGCATCTGCCATGCATTTGCCCACTCGCCACCCAGCTTCGTGTCATCCGCAAACTTAGAGATGTTGCATTCAATTCCCTCGTCCAAATCATTAATATACACTGTAAATAACTGGGGTCCCAGCACTGAGTCACTGCCTGCCATTCCGAAAAGGACCCGTTTATTCCTACTCTTTGCTTCCTGTCCGCCAACCAATTTTCTATCCACCTCAACACTGAACCCTCAATACCGTGTGCTTTAAATTTGTACACCAATCTCCTATGTGGGACCTTGTCGAAGGCCTTCTGAAAGTCCAGATATAACACATCGACTGGTTCTCCCTTATCCACTCTACTAGTTACATCCTCGAAAAATTCTATAAGATTCGTCAGACATGATTTGCCTTTGGTAAATCCATGCTGACTTTGTCCGATGATTTCACCACTTTCCAAATGTAATGCTATCACATCTTTAATAACTGACTCTAGCATTTTCCCCACTACCGATGTTAGGCTAACTGGTCTATAATTCCCCGTTTTCTCTCTCCCTCCCTTTTTAAAAAGTGGGATTACATTAGCTACCCTCCAGTCCTCAGGAACTACTCCAGAATCTAAAGAGTTTTGAAAAATTATCACTAATGCATCCACTATTTCTGAGGCTACTTCCTTAAGCACTCTGGGATGCAGCCTATCTGGCCCTGGGGATTTATCTGCCTTTAATCCATTTAATTTACCTAACACCACTTCCCGACTAACCTGGATTTCCCTCAGTTCCTCCATCTCTTTAGACCCCCGGTCCCCCGCTATTTCCGGCAGACGGTTTATGTCTTCCTTAGTGAAGACAGAACCAAAGTATTTGTTCAATTGGTCTGCCATCTCCTTGTTCCCTATGATCAATTCACCTGTTTCCGACTGCAAGGGACCTACATTTGCCTTAACTAATCTTTTTCTCTTGACATATCTATAAAAGCTTTTGCAGTCTGTTTTTATGTTCCTTGCCAGTTTTCCCTCATAATCTATTTTCCCTTTCCTAATTAAGCCCTTTGTCCTCCTCTGCTGGACTCTGAATTTCTCCCAGTCCTCTGGTATGCTACTTTTTCTGGCTAATCTGTATGCTTCATCTTTTGTTTTAATACTATCCTTGATTTCCCTTGTTAGCCACGGATGCACTACCTTTCCTGGTTTGTTCTTTTGCCAAACTGGGATGAACACTTGTTGTAGTTCATCCATGCGACCTTTAAATGCCTTCCATTGCATGTCCACCGTCAACCCCTTCAGCATCAATCGCCAGTCTATCTTGGACAATTTACGCCTCATACCCTCAAAGTTACCTTTCTTTAAGTTCAGAACACTTGTTTCTGTATCGACTTTGTCACTCTCCATCCTAATGAAGAACTCTACCATATTATGATCACTCTTGCCCAAGGGGCCTCGCACAACAAGACTGCTAACTAACCCTTCCTCATTACTCAATACCCAGTCTAGAATGGCCTGTTCTCTCGTTGGTTCCTCGACATGTTGGTTTAGAAAACCATCTCTCAAACATTCCAAGAAATCCTCTTCCTCAGCACCCCTGCCAGTTTGGTTCACCCAATCTATATGTAGATTGAAGTCACCCATTATAACTGCTGCGCCTTTAGTGCATGCATTTCTAATTTCCTGCTTGATGCCATCCCCAACCTCCCTACTGCTGTTAGGTGGCCTGTACACAACTCCCACTAGCGTTTTCTGCCCCTTAGTGTTTCGTAGCTCTACCCATATCGATTCCACTTCCTCCAAGCTAATGTCCTTCCTTTCCACTGCTTTAATCTCCTCTCTAACCAGTAACGCTACCCCACCTCCTTTTCCTTTCTGTCTATCCCGCCTGAATATAGAATATCCCTGGATGTTGAGCTCCCAGCCTTGGTCACCCTGGAGCCATGTCTCCGTAATCCCAACTATATCATAATCATTAATAACTATCTCCACATTTAATTCATCCACCTTATTACGTATACTCCTTGCATTGAGACACAAAGCCTTCAGGCTTGTTTTTACAACTCTCTTACCCCTTGTACGATTATGTTGAAAAGTGGCCCTTTTTGATTTTTGCCCTGGATTTGTCTGCCTGCCACTTTTACTTTTCACCTTGCTACCTGTTGCTTCTACCCTCATTTTACACCCCTCTGTCTCTCTGCTCCAGCTCCCATCCCCCTGCCACATTAGTTTAAATCCTCCCCGACAGCACTAGCAAACACTCCCCCTAGGACATTGGTTCCATTCCAGCTCAGGTGCAGACCGTCCTGCTTGTACTGGTCCCACCTCTCCCAGATGGTTGTTAACGTTGGACTATAAACATTCTAATACTCGTGAGAAATTATCACTTTGCTAGATGCAGTGAACTTCTGTAATGTAGTCAATAATACTGGGAGAAGTGACAAAGAACATGCTCTTTGAATGTTACACAAGCTGTGTATAGTTTTATGTAAAGGCAGAGCTTTGGAGGACAGTAGAAACTTAAGTATTTACATTTTAATAAATGAATGGTGATATTAGTATTTTGATGCAGTGTCTTGTCAACTCTAAGCAAAGCTCCTTTAAAAAAAAACTTTGTCAAAGTTAAATGAGCAGTATAAATTAAAAGGTGGAATTAGGAAATATAAACATTTGATACATTTAATAAACATATATAGACAGGTACATGGATAGGATAGGTTTGGAGGGATATGGGCTGAACGTGGGCAGGTGGGATAGTGTAGATGGGCATGTTGGTCGGCGTGGGCAAGTTGGGGCAAAGGGCCTATTTCCACACTCTGACTATGACTGAGAATTGTTCTTCCTATCTAGATGGGTTCAACCGTGTCTTTCCTATGGAAAAGCTGAGTTCTTTCAGCCATGAAGAAGTTCAAATGATTCTTTGCGGAAACCAGTCACCATCTTGGGCTGCAGAGGACATCATTAACTATACTGAACCTAAGTTGGGCTACACCCGTGATAGGTATTTATAAAGAGTTTTGTTTGCAACTAATAATTAACAATCAGTGGATCTTTTAGCGCCATTAACTATTTATTATTGTGAGAAGTATGTTTTATTTGCACTGAATAAATGTGACGGGAGGTAAAGAATAACCTGTTCCGAAGGGTAATTTTGGGTGACGGATATTTCCATTTTGTTTGTGAATGAATACCCAATCTTTGAACGGCACCACCTTCAAATAGGTTAGGTCAGTTGGTTTATTGACTCTATATTGAAGTTTAGATATAAAGAAATGCAGATGCTGGTTTATAGATAAAGACAAAGTGCTGGAGTGACAGTGATCAAGCAGCATCTCTATAGAATATGGACAGGTGACCTTTTCCGTCTGACGTGTCCGCACCCAAAACATCATCTATCCACACCTGTATGGAAGTTTGTTGAGCACCATGATCTGTTGTTCCCCCAATCACCAATAGGAGAGGCTATGGAGAGAAAAGATAAAGGAAATACTTTGCCTATCATTGAAGGTAACTAAAACAGGTTTCAGGAGACAGTGGTCTTCAGATAGATTTATTTAAAGTACAGCTTACATTGTAATTTCTGGTGGTGGTCAGATTTAGTTCCCTTTTGAAGATTTACAGCAAATCTCTACTTAGTGCAAATGTTCCAGGTACTGATGAAATGCACTAAGCCTTCTGACAACCAGTCTGATTCTATTCTTTACTGTCCCATGACACTATGACTCAGATAGTCTTATACATATGTAAAGGATCTAACCCTTCCGTTTGAATGAGTATGCTATTAATGCTAAAATATAATGAGCTGACCAAGTACCTGGAATGATGCCACTTCATCATCCTTGTTTGTTTCCCATGTGTGCAAAATAGTCACTGTTCACCTTTCACTGTTTGTACTTTGGAATTAACCCCCATTTGGTTAGGAAACTTTGAAGATTAATAGGGAACAAGATAATAATCAGACAATGCCAATTGTGATTGATTTTTCAAAAGGTATTACAATCCAAAATTGATTTATTCATAACAGGCATGTATGTTACTTACTACTCATTGCAATTTGTTGTTTCCAAGAAAAAAATAGATTTGGCTTAAGACATAGAATGTCAATAGGCCTGACCACCCGAGTTCCTTCAGTACTTTTGTGTTTTACTCATGTTTCCAGCATAGGCATTTTCTTCTGTCTCTGCTGTCAGTATAAAATTACGTAAGAAATTAAAAATTGGAAGATGCTACCCCATCATCGGAATAGTTGAAGCAAACGGATGCATTTTGACGAGGAAATTCCATTAACATTTGCATGCCATTTCTGGTCACAAAAGTGGTCAAATTAATTGTGAAATGGATGGTTTCATTTGGAAGTGTGAACTATCTGTTGGCAGTACAGCCGATGACACTATATAACTTGTGGGATTTTCTGTGGAATATACTTTCAGGGGCTGTAGCTAATACAAGATGAACGGGAAGGAAATTTCAGAGACGTGTCATGATTGGTGACCTGTGCAATGTGACCTGTGCAGCAAATTCAAATGTTTCTTGTTCTTCCCTGAAACTTTGCATGTTCTGCGATAAATCTTATGTGGGAATTGAAAAGTAATATATTTGAGAATTCTGTTGCTGCTGCTCTCAATGCATGAGGAATCTGAGACTGCTTTGGAAAATAATCCATAAATATTTCCTCCCTTCAAAATTCCTTCAGTGCCTCCATTGGATACCACGGGTCTAAAATGGACTCCCATTTTCAACGACATGTTTATGATTCCAAGATATCCTAGAGACAGTTTTACAAAATTTTGTTCACTTGGTTAATAATATTTTAATTTCTTATATTTAAGATTGCAGCATTCTATACATTTAAATATTGATATTTACATAATATTACAATCTATAAATATGTTGCACATGAACCAGAAAATAGACAAAATGCTGGAGTAACTCAGCGGGTCAGGCAACATCTTTGTAGAAAAATAATTGGTGAAGTTTCGGGTCGATACCCTTCTTCAGACTGAAAGAAGTGGGGATGGTGGTGGGGAGAGGGGTATTGAGGGAAAACAAACTGGAGGCGAGAAATGGCCAGAACAAATCGGGCCTGCAACAGATGATCTCAGGAAGGGTGGAGCCTATAATGGCCCATTGTTGGCTGGGGTAGGTGTAATAACACGAGGGAAACAAGGATGCAAACAGTGGAACTGGTAGGACATCTAGGGGGGGAGGGGGGAGAGGGGAGGGAATTATATGAAATTAGAGAATTCAACGTTCATACCGCTGGGTTGTAAGCTGCCCAAGCAAATATTTCTTCAATTTGCATATGGCCTCACTGACAGTGGAGGAGGTCCAGGACAGAAAGGTCAGTATGGGAAGGGGAGTTGGAAATGTTTCTCAATTGGGAGATCACGTAGGCCAAGGCAGACTGTAAGTGTTACAACAAAATGATCGCAAATGAACCAAGTTCAGTGACACTTACTCAAGAGCTCTTTCTTTTTTCCCCCTCAGTCCGGGATTTATCCGATTTGTGAGGGTGCTCTGTGGGATGTCATCTGATGAAAGGAAAGCATTTTTGCAATTTACTACAGGGTGTTCCACACTCCCACCAGGTGGACTTGCCAATCTTCACCCACGCCTCACTATTGTACGCAAGGTATGTAATATAGCCTTCAAAGAATCACCTGAATGAATCGTCAGAAAGCCTGAAATATTTAGGGAAACTAGTGTAAATGATTGCATAAATCTATTTTGGCATGGCAAGATGTCAGGTTGCTCCACACCAGAAAATCAATTTTAATGGTGCGCAGATGTGTCCATTTGTCTGTAGAATATTCACCAGGTGCTCATCAAATAGTTTTGGCTTGCAACAGTGGATCTTGTTGGATCTATAGAATTTGACAATCTGTCACGTCTATTATTAAAAATAATGATCCACACTAAATTACCGGGCTGCACAATGGCGCTGCCTGTGAAGTTGCTGCCTCTCAGCACCAGAGACCCGGGTTCAATCCTGACCTCTGGTTACTATCCATGCGGAGTTTTTTCCGTTCTCCCTGTGACCGCGTGCATGGGTTTTCTCCGGGTGCTGTGGTTTTCTCCCACATTCTAAAGAAGTGCAGGTTTATAGGTTAATTGGCCTCTGTAAAATTGCCTCCAAGTGATTAGGGAGTGGGATAACATGGAAATAGTATGAACGGGTGATCGATGGTCAGTGTGGAATCGGTGGGCCAAAGATCCTGTTTCCATGCTGGATCTCTGAACTCTAAACCTAAAGAATTCATTTGAACATATTCTTTCCTATTAGGTGGATGCAACGGATGCAAGTTATCCATCGGTGAACACATGCGTGCACTACCTTAAATTGCCTGAATATTCATCTGAAGAAATCATGAGAGAACGTTTGCTAGCTGCTACCATGGAAAAAGGATTCCATCTTAATTGAGCTGATTATTGGTGGATAGTGAACAGACACTAAATCTGAAACTAAAAAAAGCCTCTTGTGTTTGTGTGAAAAAAATGTTGACCTCCAGCTGTGTTCTGATGCAGTCTGCCTTTTTGAGGCTTTAGAGAAAAAAACATAACGAGTAACTGTTAGCTGCTAATGTTTTGGCAGGAACAAAATTCTCCTGTTAATAATTACAAAGCCAGCAGATAAAATAACACAGGGCACTGTGTGCTGCCTCAAGGGCTTAAGAGGCTGAAAGTGGAACAGTTTCTCTATGTTCCCAAGGGCAGTTTTTTTTTTGTCATGTTTTCAGTGTTTAATTTTTGACAATGCATTGTGTCATATTTTCTTTCAATACTCATAGCAATTGGTACCTGGGTTCACTAAGAATGCCACATTTTGATCTCCTTTGCTGGCTGAAAGCTCTTGGTGAGCAAAATGCTTGAGTAAAATTGTAATGTAGAGAGTGAATGGGCACTGCTCCCAACAACATTTCCTGTTTACTAGTGCCTGCACTGTTCATTGGAGTATTAAAGTTTTATTTTCCTCAGTTCTGTAAAACAATCATGAATAAGCTTTCTTTTCTCCCCCCCCCCCCCCCCCCCTTTTTCCTTCGGTGTATGTTTTCATTCTTGAATGCCCTGCTCTGAAGATCAAATCCTTGAATGCATTTGTGCAATTTTACAGTAAAGCTAGAAACACTGGTTCTAGGTGCAAGGCACACGTTGAAGCAAGCTAAGCTTTCCTCTGTATTTCTTTGTATATTATACACATTTATTTAACTCGAGTTGCAGTTTCAAGTCATACAAACTATTTTCAAATGTGTATGCTCAAATAATCATTAAAATGTTTGCAAAGTATTTAAGTGAATAATCTTTTTGCGACAATCTTAATTAAACTTGGAGGTGGAGAAATACTTTGGATAGTTTAGTTTATTATTGTCACGTGTACTGAGGTACAGTGAAAAACTTTCATTGCATGCTATCCAGTCAGCGAAAAGACTATACATGATTGCACTATACATGATTACAATCAAGCCATCCACAGTGCACAGATAGAGGATAAAGGTTACAACATTTAGTGCAAGTCCAATTAAAGACAGTTCAAAGGTCTCCAGTGAGGTAGCTGGAAGGCCAAAACCGCTCTCTAGTTGTTTACTGTTCAGTTGCCTGATGCCAGCTGGGACGAAACTATCCCTGAATCTGCTAAGTGTGTTTTCACACTTCTGTATCTCTTGCCTTGTCAAGAGAGGAGAGAAGAGGGAGTGACAGGGGTGAAACTGGTCCTTGACTGCTGGTGGCCTTGCTGAGGCAGCGTGATGTATAGATGGAGTCAATGGAAGGGAGGTTGGAAAAGCAGTACTATAAATGCCAAAAAATATATTGAAATTGCTTTTATAGATTTTCCTCCTCAGGACATTCCAATATTGATGACCTGATGGTCACTGCCACCCACAGGTTCCTCTCTAAATCGTACACGAGAATTCCATCGACAGAAGGGTTACATTGAGTCAAGAAACTGGCTTGTCGTCACCTTCTCAAGGACAGTGAGGGGCGCACAGTTACTGCTAGCATTGACACAATGTCCACATCCTGACAAATGAATAAAAGATATTTGGTTTACTCTCCAGTATAAAGCCACAGGCAGGGCACTTGAAATCTGTTTCAGGCAATCAGCAGGAAGCCAAAAGTATGAACAAAATCTGGAATGTACAGTATTTACCTCCGTCTGATTTCCACACACTGATCTTTTCTGTGATGGCTGCTTCAAGTGTCAAGTTCATACATTAGTTTAGTTCAGTTTATTGTTACGTGTACTGAGGTACAGTGAAAATCTTTTTTGTTGCATGCTATCCAGTCAGCTGAGTGGAAAAACTAGACATGATTACAAGTGAGCCATCCACAGTGTACAGATACAGGCTAAAGGGAATAACGTTTAGTGCAAGGTAAAGTCTGATTTAATACAGTCCAAGTGTCTCCATTGAGGTGGTAGGTCCGGACCACTCTCTAATTATTGATAGGATGGTTCAGTTGCCTGATAACAGCTGGGAAGAAACTGTCTGAATCTGGAGGTGTGTGTTTTCACATTTCTGTACCTCTTGCCTGATGGGAGTGGGGGGAAAAGAGGGAATGACCCGGGTGAGACTTGTCCTTGATTATGCTGGTGGCCTTGCTGAGGCAGCGTGAAGTGTAAATGGAGTCAATGAAAGGGAGGTTGTTTTGTTTGATGGGGCTGAGTCCATTAGTCTGGCTGCATTGCACCTGCTGCTTCTCTCATGTTATAATTAATCTCCAGGCAGGATCAGTCCCCTTATGGCAAGCTCCTTCCATTCTTCAGCTTTGCAGCTGTTGATCAAATGAAATACATGAAGAGCCCCTGTAGTCAACTAACAGATCTATTCCTAGTGAAATCCTCCAGGTTAGTAGCAGCCAGTTCTCATTAATGTTAAATGTCTAGCTGAGACATAATGGGCAAATACTGATGGCTGAAATGATGGAGGGCTTTATCTTAATTAATCGTGTGAGATCATTTTAAGCAGGCTTTGCTCTAAAAGAAAGAAATGCTGGCCTTTCTTTGCAGCACTTGGAACTGAATCAAGACCCGGTGGTTCATGGCCTGCAAGGGGTAACCGCCGAGCCGGCCGATGCTCGGAGGGGCTGGTGAACCCCACCTGGAAGGGGGGTGCCCACCGAGCCACTATTGCTCCTCCCCTGAAGAGCAGAGTCTGGGAGGATGAAGCGGGCGGCAACTGTAGAGGAGAGAGGGCGGTAGGAACCGGGCTCGGGCCGTACCACACCCTCGAGGTCAGCTGCGGGAGGCTCCCCGGGGCACAAAGGTGGACGGGTGAGGAGAGGGACGTCGGTTGCTGGTCGACCAAGGGAAGGCGATGGCTGGTGGCCCATAGCAGCCTGGGGCCTGAATCGGGCACCAACTGGAGCGGACTGGACTTGGAAAATGATGCCAATACATGGCGCCTCTTGCATATGGGCTGAGCAAACTATTTCTGTAAATTGCTAATCAGGGTGGTATGGCAATACCCTACTGGACTGTTTGTAAGAAAAGAATTTGACTGTGTGTTAGCACTTTGTACATGTGACAGTAAATTACCATTGAATTCTTCTGACTGGTTGTCAATGTGGTAATTGTAAGGCATTTGAAGGGGCAGAGATGGTCTTTGTGCTCATCAGGGTGCATTTAAGGTGATCATAGATCACAGAGTCCGTTCTTGTGCAGACTGTACCTAACATAATGTGAGTGCCTTACTCAGATCACAGTAATGGAACAGCTCTGGGAGTAAAGCCATTCATGGATAAGTGATTCTTCTGTTTGGATCCCTTTAACTATATTAGCAAAACAGAAAGATGATATGCGAATAGGTGAAATATACAACATAGAACAGTATAGCACAGGAATGGCCCTTCAACCCACAATGTTTGTGCCGAACATGATGTCGTTAAACTGACGTCATCTGCCTGTACAAGATCCACATTTCCTCTTTTCTAAAGTGGCCTTACCAGATGTGGATATTATGGCAAATAATATTCTCACAACAAATGCCAAGATCAACTTTCAGATGACTTTTTCTGAGGTGTGTGTGTGTGTGTCTCTTACACTCAGTGCAATTTTTGTGACAGTCAGACTGTTGCTCAGAGTAATCTGTGATCCTGTGGCGGGGGTCAGCATTTGTGTGAAAAGCTGGTATTTCCGGTGTGGGAAAGTAACTTGCTTTTCTGTTTGCATTATGGTTAATTGTTGCCTCCATGTTGTGAAGCTTTTATCTGGTCCTTTGCATTTGAACGAGTCCAAGCTGCACAATGCCTCTGTCCATCTCCACTGAGTATCACCTGTCACTGCTGCCTAAAATATTTCTGTTCCACATGATTGACCTAAAATATAAAAAGGAAAAAACAAGAAGAGCAGATGCTGATTTATCTTCAGACAGAAAAATCCTGGAGTAACTCATCCAGTCAGGCAGCATCCCTGGAGAACAAAGATAGGTGATATTTTGGCTCGGCACCCTTCTTCGACCCAACCCAAAGTCTCACTGCAGGGCGTGAAGAAAGCCAATGGAATGTTGGCCTTCATAACAAGAGGAGTTGAGTATAGGAGCAAAGAGGTCCTTCTGCAGTTGTACAGGGCCCTAGTGAGACCGCACCTGGAGTACTGTGTGCAGTTTTGGTCTCCAAATTTGAGGAAGGATATTCTTGCTATTGAGGGCGTGCAGCGTAGGTTTACTAGGTTAATTCCCGGAATGGCGGGACTGTCATATGTTGAAAGACTGGAGCGACTAGGTTTGTATACACTGGAATTTAGAAGGATGAGAGGGGATCTTATCGAAACGTATAAGATTATTAAGGGATTTATTCACAAAATGCTGGAGTAACTCAGCAGGTCAGGCAGCATCTCGGGAGATGAAGAAGGGTCTGAAGAAGGGTCTCGACCCGAAACGTCACCCGTTCCTTCTCTCCCGAGATGCTGCCTGACCTGCTGAGTTACTCCAGCATTTTGTGAATAAATCGATTTGTACCAGCATCTGCAGTTATTTTCTTATACTACTTAAGATTATTAAGGGGTTGGACACGTTAGAGGCAGGAAACATGTTCCCAATGTTGGGGGAGTCCAGAACCAGGGGCCACAGTTTAAGAATAAGGGGTAGGCCATTTAGGACAGAGATGAGGAAAAACTTTTTTAGTCAGAGAGTTGTGAATCTGTGGAATTCTCTGCCTCAGAGGGCAGTGGAGGCCAATTCTCTGAATACATTCAAGAGAGAGCTAGATAGAGCTCTTAAGGATAGCGGAGTCAGGGGGTATGGGGAGAAGGCAGGAACGGGGTACTGATTGAGAATGATCAGCCATGATCACATTGAATGGCGGTGCTGGCTCGAAGGGCCGAATGGCCTACTCCTGCACCTATTGTCTATTGTCACCTGTACATTCCTGAAGGGTCTCGAACTGAAATGTTACCTATCCATGTTCTTTGGGGATGCTGCCTGACCCACTGAGTTACTCCAGCACTTTGTGAATTTTCTAAAATAGGAAAATGGCCATTTAGGTTAAAACGCAGGATTATAAATTGTGTAGTAGTTGTATGTTTCATTTAATTATCTTTTTGACAAACGTTAGTACTTTCTTGTATTGCTTTTCCCGTAGTTCCACTACAAAACTCCACCTCTCCACCTCTCATTGCTATAACTAATGTCTATACCACCGGGTGGCGCCGTCAGCGTTGGCAGCCTTTGTCTTTTTTGTTATTTTAAGTGTGCTTTAAAAGTATGTGTTAATGTTCTCTGGTTTGTTTTATATGGGGGAGGGGGTCTGGGGAAACTTTTTTTTCAGTTCCTTACCTTGCCGGAGATGCGATTGATTTCCGGATCGTATCTCCAGTCGCTCTGCGGCCTAATATCATGGAGCTGGCGGCCTTGCTCGAGACTGACTTTGAGCCTCACCATGGGGCCGTGGACTTAGCATCGGAGCCTGCTACCCCTTGCCTGGGATCGCCTGCGGATTTCAACATCGAGAAGCTTGCAGTCTCGGGTAGAGACATGTCGGGAAGTTCCAAATCGCAGGAGGTTCGACTAGCCCCGACCCGGGGTCCGATCGCCCGGCACGGGGGAGCTGAAATCCCCCCGATGCGGGAGGGCCCGACCACTGGCTGCGGGAGCCAAGATCGCTCCGTCAACGGAAAGCTCGAGGCCCCCGACCTCGGGAGGACAAAGAAGGGAAGAGATTGAACTTTTTTTCTCGCCTTCCATCACAGTGAGGAATGTGGAGGAGTCACTTGGAGGGTGTTTATATTAAAATGTATTTTGTGCGTTTTGTTGCTTTTCATTCGTATGACTGCATGGCAAATCAAATTCCTCGTATGTTGCAAAACATACTTGGCTCATAAACTATAATTATGATTATTTGCTGGGAGATCTAATTCTGGGCAGATGTTCTTGCTGGATACACGTAACAAGCCCTTGTCCTTGAGGAACATGCTTCCAACTATCCAGGAACGCCAGCCTTGTAAAACCTTCCTCCTTTCTAAAAAATACGTAGAAAACACGAGGGACTGTTGGGGGGGGGGGGGGGGGGGGCGGGGAGGGGTGACAAAGAAGGGACTAACAATATTTAAGGGTACTTTTGTAACTTTGTCGGCGCCTTGCCGTGTATGTAAAAAATAAAGAATTTAACTGCATCTTCACGGTACATGTGACAATAAAGTACCTATTTAAGTAACCTTTTGTTGAAGGGAAAGTGTGGGAGTTGAAATCTTTGTGCCTTGTGGGGGAGTGGGAAGTGAGGGAGTTGAAGCCTTAATGTGGAAACAAAGAACTACAGATGCAGGTTTATGCCAAAGGTAGACACCAAGTGTTGGAGTAACTCAGCGGGTCAGGTAGCATCTCTGGAGAAAAAGGATGGGTGGCGTTTCGGGTCGGAGTCTAAAAGGTCCCAACCAACAATGGCACCCATCCTTTTTCGCCTGACCTGAGATACTCCAGCACTGAGTCACAGTTAGCACAGCTTTGATGAGACGTGCAGGTTTTGATTGCACTGACCTGCTGCCTCCGTGGAAACTGAAACTTGGCGTATCAATAACTCCATTCCCAAGCTGTTGGCTGTGACTAGCACAGAAATGCATGTCAGCTCCAGAATCTGGGGCAAAGACTAGTGCAGCAGCTGAGGGCACGGCTGCATCAGACATCGCTCCAAGAGACCAGTGCAGCAGCCGAGGGCATGGTTGCACCAGGCACCGCTCCCAGAGACCAGTGCAGCAGCCAAGGGCACGGTTGCATCAGGCACCGCTCCCAGAGACCAGTGCAGCAGCCGAGGGCATGGCTGCATCATGCACCGCTCCCAGAGACCAGTGCAGCAGCCGAGGGCATGGCTGCATCATGCACCGCTCCCAGAGACCAGTGCAGCAGCCGAGGGCATGGCTGCATCATGCACCGCTCCCAGAGACCAAATGACCAAGACTGGCAAACTGGCATTTGAAAATGGTACCAAAACCTAAAGACTCTTGTATACTGCCTCAGTGGACTATTTCTAGACACGTTCCACTAATCAGTGAATGTACATATGTGTGGTAAGACTTTGCTGAACTGTATGCAAACAAAAATAATTTCACTACACCTCTGTACATGTGAAAATAATGACCCATTAAGTAGAAATGATGCTCTCTGGACTCAATGTGATCTGCCTGGATTTAAATTGTGATGTTCCCTCCGTGTCATGTGTGTTCAGTCTGAAAGAGTTGACAATTTGCTGAGTATTTCTAACATTGCATCCCCTCATGCCTTCTGAAAGACATCTCACTGGACTCCTTTGGGCATTGCAACTTTGTGCAGTTGTACTCTGCTCAACTGACCACAGATAACCTAACCCTAATCGGACTTTAATGTTATATGTTGCACAAACTATTGTATCCTTTATCTGTGCACTGTGGATGGCTTAATTGTAATCATGTATAGCTTTTGATTGGATAGTATGCAAACAAAAGCTTTTCACTGTACCTCAGCACATATAACATTAATCAGCTAAACTAAACCACTTGAATGTGTCACATTGGTGCCAAATGTCTGATCTTCTCTCCCTCCCAACTTGTGCTCTGCCTTTGCAATGCGAGTGGCTGAGCTGGTCTTTAGGTGGGATACAATACACGAGGCAGTGTACAGTGCCTCATCTACTTTCTCCTCAGCACACTGCTGCTCCATCTGGGTTGGTGGCATATCTTCACTGAAGTGAACAAAAAGCAATAGCTTGTCTACAATGTGCATAATTTCTTTGTGGTAAGTGGCCCGTACACATTTTGGAGAAAGGTTAACTTAAGTAAGGATGAGAGTAATGTTGAGTATGTTTAAAATAATGACGTGCCGGTGAAATTCTAAGCTTGCTCATGAGTTGGGTCCTGCTGATATAAAGGACCTCACTCCTGTGGTAAATCTCCTTTGCTAATCCACCACCGGTGGATTTTTCAGCAACTGGTGGTCCCGCACCTCCTTTAATCTGGACAAAATCGTAAGAGTGCACTTGAAATTGCCCCCTCCCCGGACATCCCCGCAAAAATGTGGCAGTGAGGCTGCCGATCTCGACCTGACTGACTTTTACACCAATTGGTGGATCGAATTCACCCCCTGCAGCCGGGGCTCTGGAACTCCAGCCAAGCAGGAGTTCCCATAGACCATTTCCGAGGCCGACTTTGTGGGCTGGTATCTTGACCCCTCAGCGGCGTAGGCAGACTGTTCCAGTATCGTTGGATTCCTCTCGGAGGCCGTGACTTCTGTTGGTCTGGTAAGTAAAACGGATAATCCAAAAGGGCTCTGGAACCAAGGGCGCCAGAGAATCTGTATAAGAGAATCCCAATCGATGAATCTCAGGATATGTCCCCGATTTTTTACTATTTCTCATCCATACAGGTTATGGAGGTGTGTATGTTCTGTGCTTCTGGATCTGCACAGATGAATACTGGTAGATGGGTGAAATCACAATGTATCTTTGTGTTACGCCTGTTGCCGTAGCAAAGCATTGAAAAAAAAGAAACGCTTTTGCTGTTGAAATACAATCCTTTGACAACTTTTGAAACATGCATTAACTTGATACACAACGCTACTCCAAAACAATGAATACCAAGGCCCACATATAGTCAATGGAAAAGCTTACAGCTTGTTTTATAATCTTTTTTGAAATATCTTTTCAGATATTAAGCTTGTATTACTTTGTGGTCTGCATTTAAAGATTGGACAAAATACAGATTTCCATTTCTTTAATTTTTGTTCCAATTTTTATGACTAATTTTGCAGCCATTAAATTTGCTAACTCTTTGAGAACCTCTCAAATTCTGTATGAGCAATATTTCTTCTATCTGTGAACTCATAATTAAGAAATACTTCACAATTTGCTTCATGTAGTGCTACCAATGCATCTTCAATGTAACTCAACAAAAAAATGACAGAGACAGGAATTTTCATTCTTATAGTTCAACGGTTCTTTATTGTCACAAATGCGCAGCACAGTGAAATTCTTTTGCACAACCCACATATGCACAGTTGTCATATTTTGGCGCCGTTTACAAAGAAAAGTCTAAAGTCCGGTCCAGTTGCTGGAAATACTGGAGCCAGGTAAGCCCAGGCTGCTGCAAACACTCCGATCTGACGTCCCTCTCCCTGCTCGACCGTCTCTGTCCCAGGGGCACCTGCAGCCGACCTTGAAGACGCTGGAGGCAATACCCCGGTCCCTCTCAGGGGGCCTGGGGGAGAGAGGGGCCCACTCCTCGCATCCGTCACCACCATCGGCTCCCTCCTCCACTCTCCGGTCTTCGGGGCTTCCGAGCTTACCCCTGCAGGTAGCGGCCCATCGTTATGAGTGGCCCGCCAAGGTTTCGTTCTTGGCGGTCGCCAGGTCTTTGTTCCGTACTCTGAAGGACTTGGGAAAGTACCTTGTACTTCAAAAACATGCTGAAGTTCAATTTCCCGATTTAAATTATGTTTGAATCTATATTGGATCTGATTAACATTTCAATTTATGTCAAGGTGCCCTTTAGGACTGGGGTCTGGAGGGTGATGAAAAGTGACTGCTCACATGGATAACGTTGTGTTAGACTCTGTCACAGCTACATTATGGTCCAAATTCTGATCACAAAATCAAGTTGATCTCACTACAAATGCTCACTTACACAGCTATTCCAGTCTAGGATCCAATGCCTTGTCTCCCCTCTCCCATCAGGCAAGAGGTACAGAAGTGTGAAAACACGCACATCCAGACTCGGGGACAGTTTCTTCCCAGCTGTTATCAGGCAGCTGAACCATCCTATCACCAACTAGAGAGCGGTCCTGACCTACCATCTACCTCATTGGAGACCTTTGGACTACCTTTCATTGGACTTTATGGGACTTTATCTTCCATTAAACGTTACATCCTTTGTCCTGTATCTGTACACTGTGAACGGCATGATTATAATCATAGATAGTCTTTCCACTGACTGGATAGCAAAAGCCTTTTCACTGTACCTCAGTACACATGACAATAAACTAAACTAAACCTTTGTATAAAGCCAGAATAATCTTCAAATTAAATCAGAGGTCTGCAGTTGTGATTGTTAAGGAGCTTTGTTCTAGGTCGGCCTTGCTAAAGGTTAGCACTTGGATAATTTGTAACGAGGAAGAATGTCAAAGTGAAGGACATGTCAACATCTGCACAAAGGATGGCAACATCTGTACAGGGCGTTGGTAAGTCCAAATGTAATAAAAACAAACGGCGACACGGTGGCGCAGCGGTATAGTTGCTGCCTTACAGCGAATGCAGCGCCGGTTCGATCCTGACTACAGGCGCCATCTGTACAGAGTTTGTACGTTCTCCCTGTGACCTGCGTGGGTTTTCTCAGAGATCTTCGGTTTCCTCCCACACTCCAAAGACGTACAGGTTTAGGTTAATTGACTGGGTAAATGTAAAAATTGTCCCTAGTGTGCGTAGGATAGTGTTAATGTGCGGGGATCGCTGGGTGGTGCGGACTCGGTGGGCCGAAGGGCCTGTTTCCGCGCTGTATCTCTAAAATTTAAATCTAAATGCAGATGCAGGTTGATGGCAAAGGTCGACACAAAATGCTGGAGTAACTCAGCGGGTCAGGCAGCATCTCTGGAGAACATGGATGGGTGTAGTCCACATTTGGTGCACTGTGTATGGTTCTGATGGCCCTGGAAAAGGTTTAAGAAAGATTCCCGAGTCTGGGGGACTTGAGTTATAAGAAGATTTAAGGGAGAACTTACAGGAGAGGTATAAAAAAGGTAGATAAAATTGAGAAGCATAAAAAGGGTAGAAACTTTCCAGGATAGACAAAATCAAGTACTAGAGGGTATAGCTTTAAGTGAGAGGGGCAAGGTTTTAAGGGGAAGTACGGGAAAAGATATTTCACACAGTGGGTGGTGTGTATCTGGTACATGCTGCCGGGGGTGGTGGTTGGAAGAAGATACAATAGTGGCATTTAAGACTTTGGGATAGGCACATGTACATGCAGAGAATGGAGGGATATGAATTATGTGCAGGCAGATAAGAGTTGGCTTTGACACCATGGCAAACATTGTGGGCCGAAAGGCCTGTTCTTGTGCTGTACTGTTCTATAGATGTTGGTGAATGCAGCAGTGTCTACCACCTTCACAGGCAGACTCTTCCAGGGCAGCCATAATGGGTGTAGCAAGGGCCTGGCTGAGGCTACCTTTGAGATCTGACAATCTTCCGTGATTGCTAAGAAGTGATGGCAGCTGCA